>NW_004524616.1:7458196-7474545 GCF_000260255.1 Octodon degus
TTATCTTTCTATGAAAATAGCTGATATTCTGCCTTGTATTCTTATCCAAAATGTACCCCTGCATGTGCACACACAACACATTATATCACTTTTACAACGTGACTCATTATTATAAAATTGCAAATATAATCTCTCATCCCAGCACAGCTGTACAAAATTTTAATAGTACTGCATGTTTAAAATGTGACTTTGAATTTCCTGTACATATCAATAACAAGTGGCTTCATGATAGTACTTGTTTGCATTATGTTGCTAACTACTGAGTTACTTAACCAAAGAAAAATGAAGTAAGAATTGAAAGGAACAAAAGTAAAAGAGAAAATAAGTTGTGTTTTGTTAAAAAGACAGCCAAGATGGAATACTGGAACTACAATCTCTTTTCTCTTTCATTGCCTTTTTGTTTGCATAATTTCAATTTCTTAATTCCTAATTGAGAATTCACTCCATGATAATTTATGTGATTTACACAGGTTTACCAACTCCCAAGAGTTCTAGTCTATGCATTTCCAAATAAAAAACATGATTGACCAATAAAAACATTTTATGTATGCTAAGACTTGGATTTTACACTTATATTTTCTGATACTTAAAAAGAGTATAGTGGAATATAGACAGAATAGAGAGGCAGTGATATATAGTACAATTGATCTCCAGCCTTAGGTATCAGGACAGACTCAGCAACACCTTGAAACTTAAGATTTGCAAATTCTCAGCCTCCATTCTAGTTTACTGAATAAGCACCTAGGCACATGGTACCTATAAGAATTAAGACTAAAAATTCCACAAAATTCAAAGTCTATTTCCAAAGTTACTACAAAAACAACTGTCTTAAGGATTTCTTTTTTAGAAAAACTCCAGGAAAATATTCAGATACTGACAGGTTTGTAATTGATATCTCTGATCTTTCAATAGTTCACTTTATCAGAGAAGTCACAAGTTGTTTGGCATTGCCAATTCTAGTGCTTAGAATCCTTTTTCTTTAAAAATCATAAATTATAATTTTCCAAGCAACCAGAGGCACTAAATTCAAAGACCATACTTTGAGAACCAGTGGAGTAGAACAGATTCTGAAACTTGATTCAGTTCTTTGGAAGCATAAAATGCTTAAGAAAACAGACTCAATTTTCTCATCTGTAAGTGGGATGAGTACACCCTTCATAAAATTCCCACAAGTGTTGAGCGAACAATTTAACACAATTCTTCCTCACGTCTAGTAACCCCAAGATATTTCTATAAAATAAAATCTGTGAAATTATTTGTATATTTTACTTTTTGCACTGTCTTTTCATTGTACCTCTGGATATGTGTCATTATTTCATTTCCAAATAGCTGGAAAAATCCACTTTAAGCCATTGGTTCCCAAATATGGTTACCTGTTAGAGTGACCTGGGATGCTTTATAAAAATTACTGATGTCTTTTCTTTGGACAGCTCTCTCTGGGCTCAAGTCCAGCCATTGGAACATAGTAAACTATGTCCAGGCAGTTCTGCTGTTCAGCCACTAGTACAAACTGGGACTTTCACAACAAACATCATACTTCTAGACTACAATAGTCATACTTGAGATCCTTTGTTGGAAAAATAAAAGAATCAAGCTAAAAAGCTTTACAGTCAATACAGAACTTGTTAAACACTGCAGGGATTATGTTATGCCCTAACAAATAGTAACAGCAGGGGCCTGACATTATATATATATATATATATATATATATATGCTTTTTCAGAGTTTTAACATGTATACTTTCAGTCAATCTCTCATATGGTATGTAGAAATTTTTACATACCACATGAGAGGTATTTATTTTAAAGAGAATAGAAAAATAATAAATAAGACATTAGAAACAATACACAATTTCAAAAAAAAACCAAGATGATAGGTTTTCAACAATAGTTTCTATATTGCACATTGTTGTCTTCAATGTGGTTTAAATCAGGGGCTGAAGAGGTGACTCTCAAACCTGGTGATCCTGTTAAAAGCAGTATAACAGACTCTTGGCAGGAAGCATTTAACATTATCCATTTTATCTGCTGAAACTCATGGCTATTGAGATTTGTACTTTAAGGAAGGATCTGAGGGCTGCATGCCATGGTGTGGGAGAACTGGATTCAAAATGCTATGCTCGTGAAAAAGCTTATCCCGTGAGGTAGCAAACTTCACATAATCACATAGCACATTTTCAATGATAAAGACACAGAAGTTTCAATACTAATCATAGCCCACATGTAACAAATATAATACTAGTAAAAGTGGAATGGTGTTAATAGAAAATTACAGCAAAAATCCAATTCCTAATGAAAGCTGAAGACAGCCCAAATATTTTCACATTCTCAGGACTGAAGCTTTCTTGCTTGCTTGCTTGCTTGCTTGCTTTCTTCTTTCTTGCTTGCTTTCTGTATTTGGTTGTTACAGGGTCTCACCATGCAGCTTAGACTCAATATGCTCCTCCTTTTTTCAGACTCCCCAGTGCTGGGATTATAAGCATGTGCCCCCCGTGCCCAGACTCTGTGGCCAGCTCTGTCTACCCTGTGGGCATGGCTGGTGTGGCATGTGGTGCTGGGGATTGAACCGCTGTCCCTTCACTTGCCTGAGCTTGCCTAAGCAGGAGCTTTAGTCCACTGAACTAGCTCACCAGCCCCAGAACTGGAGCTTTCTGAAAATCTTGTGAATATTTCTTTTAAACACATCAAGGATGCCCACAATCTTTAAAGTTTTCTGACTATGTTATATATTTTTGTAGGTTTGATAAATTACCAAGTCAGTGGAGTGTAAACAACTGTCATATATCATAATTAACATGTTATATTCTTTTCTACAAGAAAGAGAAAATAAGTTGACATTTCTTTTTGCTGTTAGGAAAAAAATGCTTCTAAATGTCTATCCACCATGAAAACTATCTTCCAGAGACTGAAGATAGGTCTTATGTGATTTCAGAGCAGAACAAAAGCCACAGATTAGATTGTGGTTTATACAGCTTGCCTTTGGTAAATGTTAGAACATCTTTCTCAGAAATTACAAGTACTAAAGAAGCAACAGTTCTCAAAAGCTGTGCCCTTCTTGTGTGTTATTACAGATGAAAGAAGTTGAAGAACCTCGAGTAGGGATACGTTTTGCTTTGTAATCCATTTGTTTGTCCACTGAATTAAAGAAAGAGCTCAGCAAATAAAGTACCTGCTTAGGCAGAGCGCAGTGGCCGGGGTTCAATCCCCGGGCCTGCCATGCCGGCCCTACCCACAAGGCACGCTGAACTGGTGATTGGGAATGGGCATGATGGTACGTGCCTGTAATCTCAGCACTTGGGAGGCTGAAAACAGGAGAGTCACTAGGAGTCTGATCTATGTAGTGAGACCCTGTAGACCCTTTTCTGAATGTGGAAGAAAAAAAAAAAGATCTCAGTATAGTCAAAATTTTGCATAAAGGCAAAACTTCAGTCAAGTTGGTTTTTTTTTGGTCAAGAAATTAAGAGAAATAATGTCATTATATGAAACCTATTCTCACTAGAAGCCAAAACACATTTATGAAGTCACTGCTAAAATAAAGTTGTGTAGCATATCTTTTAGACACATTTTAAGGAAAAACAAAACAAAACAGAAGCAACCAATCTTGCTGTTGATAACCATGATTATGCAGGATTTGACTTTATCAGAGCAATGACAGATTGTTCACTAACTTCAATTCGAGTACTTGGATGTCTTTCTCTTTAGTGAATTATAAGCAGTGGTTTCCAGGCAAGCTTGAACCGCTTGTCCTGCACCCGTCCTCCTTCCATTGCTGATCATCTCACCTTCAGCCCACTTCACTTTTCAGGGTTCTGTTTTCATTTAGAGTTGAAATAAGAGCATTGTGAGGGCTAAATTAGATAAGAGCCTGCCTATAATGCTATCTAGCTCTGAGCAAGTCTTCAGCAGCTCTCAGAATCAAAATCCCTTCTCAAATCCCCACCTTGTATTTTCCTTCTATGCACTGCTTAACTAAATCTTAGATGTAGAATTTGGGGGTGGGCAGGTATTTCTGACTCTAAAATAGAAAAAAAAAGTTTCTTGTTTAAAAAAAAGCTGAAATTTTCTTTCATAAAATGCTTTTTGTATTCTAAATTAATGAAAAAATAAAGCTACCTAAATTGATTAATTGAATAATGACATTGAGAGAAACAAAACACATTTGAACAACATATTTACTTTAAAATATCACCAAGCTGTAGAAAGGTAGTACAGATTTTGCAGTTCTTGCTGGAACCAGTTTCAAAGGTACTTATTTAATTTTTTTGTTTAAGACATTTTAGTTGAGTGCTTTACAAGCTACCAAGAATTTGCATTTTGCTTTCGTAGGGGCCACTTGTCTTTTTAATACTTTCAAAGACAGATTACCCACTACTGGAAATGCAGTAGGTGACATAGCATTCTGTGCTCCACTGGTGAAAACTCAGAAAAAATCTGTGCTCTTTAAATGATGTTTATACTTCTAAATCTAAACATAAGGGATAATTTCATAAGTAATATAGATTTTTAAGCTGAGTGGTTTTCCATTTACATAGTTTTAAAGTTATTTTGCCATGTATTCTATTTTACAAATTAATGTCATTTTTTAAAATTAATGCCTATTTGCACAGGAACATTTAGTTTTTATAGAAATTTTATTTCTGGGGCTGGAGAGATAGCTAGGCGATCTAAGCACCTGCCTGGCAAGCGCAAGGACCCGAGTTCAGTCCTCAGTACTTCATAATGTGTGGGTCCTGAAACTGAGAGTGGTGGTTTATGCCTGCAATCCCAGCACTGGAGAGGCTGAGACAAGAAGATTGCTATGAGTCTGAACTGTGTAGTGAGACCCTGTATCAAAAAAAATCATTTACAGTACAAAGTTAAATACAGAAGATGGCTGTGGGAGATTACTGTCTTCTTTCTGTGCAAAAATTTTAAGGGCTAAGTATAATTCAGTCAAATGACTAACACATGGTTTATGTAATTAAGCCAATATATAGAAGAAACTGTCCATAAATTATGTGATATTAATATTTATCTAATAATAAACAGATGTTATATACTAGGACTATTTTGGGTACTTGATATCTTATTCTACCTATTCATTTTTTAAAAAATACTAATGGATAAAAATGCTTAATTATTATTACATGCTACATTCATCATCTTTTAAGATTGAATGTTCTAATGAAACCCTAAGTATTAATTTTTTAACATGTGTCACAAACTTTAGTACACTCAGAAGACAATAAATTCAACCTCAACTTTGAGCAAATCTTACATTTAAGACACTACCACTCCATATTCATACGAAAATATTTTTGTGACATAACTTATCAATATATTACACCCACACTAATTAATACATTTTTTCAAAAATAGAATATTGATTACACATATTAGTACTGTAATAACACAACTTCAGTCTTAGATAAATGGAAAATCATGACTAAAGTATATAGCCAAAGACAAAGTCATTTATTTGTGGTAATGTAACTAAATAGACTCTGGATTATTCTACAAAAGGTATAATACATGCTATATACAATAATATGGAAATATAACAAAAACTATTACAGAAATGATTAAATGTTCTTTGAAATGAGGTACAGAAAAAAAGATGAGGATGATATCTACAATTTCAAAAGTATTAATAAAACACGATCATATGCATTTTCATTACATAAAAACTTGTTTTAAGTACTTTAAATTTAATGGCAGACAGTGACAGAGGAATGTACAAAGCTCTGGACTCATGCCTGCACAATCAGTCAGTCAGTCAATCAATCAATCAACATTCCATCAACTAGAGTGCATTCATTCTAAATTTAAGCAACAACATCAATTTTTGCCCCATATACATTTTCAGACTATTGGAAGTATCACAAAAATTTTGAAATGTATCTGAGTGCCCTTTGTAAACTATAAAAGGTTATAAAACTGTCATTTTTTTAATACTTATACTCAAGTGATGAATTCTTTTGCTAGTGTTTTTCATCAGGCATGGTAGTGAAAGCCTCCAGAGGTTGAGGCAGGGGGATTACAGTGAATTACAGGCCAGCTTGAGCTACATAGTGGGTTCAAGGCCAGCCTGCATTACAAAATGGGACTCATCTCAAAAACACAAGAACAAAGCACTTTCTCATTGTAATGTGTACCAAGTAATCCTACCAGTCTTATACAACCCATGCTAAATGTTGAAAAATACATAACTGTTTGGTTACTGTGCATGTAGCTAAAGGAAGTCAGTTAAAAGAGAAAAGAGTTAAGGGCCGGCCAAATAGCTCAATGGATTAAAGTGCCTGCAAGCAGGCGTACGGGCTGGGGGCTCAATCCCCAGGTCTGCCATGCTGGCCCCACCTCCAGGGTGCACTGAGACAGCAGTTAAGACTGGATGTGGTGGCATGCGTCTGTAATCCCAGCTTTTGGGAGTTTGTAAACAGGTGGATCACTACCAGTCCAATCTAATAGTGAGACCCTGAACACCCTGTACACTGTTCCCTAAAATACCATTAAAAAAAAAGAAAAAAAGAAAAGTCAAGTAGTCCATTGATTTTTGGAATTGTGGGAAGAAGTAACAAGTAAGGATTGTGTTGCATTCATGATACCAATAAGAAGACCTAATTACCACACTAAGCTGATTTGTTTGCACAAATATCTTTAAGTTTTAGCTTGTACTTACTCCAATATACTCTTTCTCTTTTGAACTGTAGCTGAATCTGATGGCCACTTTGCAAAATTAATTTTGACAACACATATGTGGTACTATAAAAGAATGAAGTTAGAGCTGCCTAAGCTGAAAGCACATTTGCAAAAGTTGTATGTGTATGTATGAAGTAGAAGAAAATTCCTCATTTTCAAATTTATTTTAATGTCAATTTCATTGCCTTTATTTATATCATGATCCTCCATTGAATGGTTAATTATTCAGTTAATAGAACCCTGAGCAAGTCACCGTGAGTTTTAAATTTAAAGTACCCATTTTGCTGAGGTAGTGGGAAGTTCACAGAACTATTACTAACATTAGCTACAGAGGCATTGTGAAGGTCAGGAGAATTTACCCTTTATATAAAGCTTAACTGGCAAAAGAGATGAAGGTGATGAAGGCTGTAATCCAAATAACATAAGTCATACAAGTAAATTAACTTTGCTTTGAAAAGCATAACATTAATTTAAAGAATCATCAATATAATATATTAATCAGAATGTTCCTTTTACTAAAAAGTCTTATATTCTTTGATGAGTTTGGAGGAAAGCCAGAAATTGAGCCTTATAGAAACAAAATGAAAGTTATCAATTACATTATTTGATCTCCACTTTACAAAGCATAATCAAAATACACATAAAAAAGATCACCAAGATCGTAGAGTATACATCCTGGAAAACTGTTTAAACTGAAATTATGCACCTTCTTATGCATTGATGAAGAGCTGGTTTGTCTCTATGTAACTTTTTAAGCTATGTACCCAGGTTTCCCTGCCTGGGTAATAAATACTGTAAGTGGTGCAGTTAGAGGTAAGTATCCTAACTCCTAAAACAATGGCATTTGGTATTATAAATTTATGCCTAGTGACAGACAAAATTGTAAGAATGAATCATGCTAACAGGAATATTTATAATAGATGATGCTAAGTTCTAGCAAGGACAGGAAAAACTGTGTTTAGTTCCTTCCCACCAACCCTTTCTCATTCACACTCAATTCTATTTTCTTCATTACATATTATCACCATTAAAAGTAAATTTGTTTGCTTTTGATTTTCTGCCTGTATCTCTACGGTCTAATTAAGGTTGCCTCAAGCCAGGGACTTATCCTGCTTTATTTTCTACTTAATCCCCTATGCTTAAACAGTGGCTGGCACAAAAAGGGAAGCATTGTAAGTAATTAGTCTGCCCGTAGGGTGTGGGATACCTCTCTTTGACTGTTGGAATGATATGTGCAAAACACAAACGATTAAGGGAGGAAAGTGATAACATGCACCACTTAAAAGAACTGAAATTTGAGGAATTAAACAATCTCATCAGTACATGACAGTGCGTGACACCCAGCTCAGCTATTCCAGATTTAAGTTATGTCCATATTTAGAATGAAATGAAAGTGTCCTGAAAAGTATGTGTTGATGGGCTGAGAATACAGCTCAGTGGCACCAAGCCTGCCTGGCAAGCACAAGGTCATGAGTTCAATTTCCAGTCCCCCCCAAAAAAAAATTTACATTGATTAAATTTATTAGGTGGTGCAATAAAATAATAAAACTGTCAGCTATTTTCTGAAAATAGCCATTTATTTTCATGTCTTAATCTACTTGGACTTGCTTGATTTGAGAAGCTAAGTAAGAATTTTTTCACATATTCATAATGAAAAATACCTGAAACAAAACCAAAAAGCTGTGGAGGGAGGGAGGGAGGGAGGGAGGGAGAGAGAGAGAGAGAGAGAGAGAGAGAGAGAGAGAGAGAGAAGAAGCATCCTCACCAATGTAACTGAGTGCATATATGCTGATAACTGAAATTCTGACAAGGCAAAACATGAATTGCTCCCTCTGGGTTTTTTTTTTTTTTTTCAAAAATGGTTAGAAGAACTATTTTAATAAACTTTTTACATTTGATCTTAAGATAATTTGGAGATGATTCAGTGTTTGTGACAAAGGTGGTAATACTACAAAAGAACTATGATTAAAGGTAGGAAATTTCAGTGAACTCTACCAGAATTATAATCAAAGTTGTATTGTTATACGTGTAAATATAGCTTCAAAACATCTGATAACTGCTGTCTATAAATGTGTATAATATGACAAGATCACCACAAACTGCTTTCAGGATGAAACAGCGCTTGGGAATAACAGACACACTAACTTGAACTCCATTTCACTCCGAGAATTCATTACTTTATGCAAGACTTTCCTGAAGCAAGTAAGAAGTTCTTCTGCCTGTCCTGTGTACAAATAGTTGGTTTGGACTGATTTAGGGGATTAAAAGCCATGGCACAGAGCAAACATCAATGTAAAGCATGACAAAAACAAACTATACCGGGAATCATTTCTGTCTCAATGAACCATGCTGGAAGCGAGACTATTATTTGCCTAAATATGACAGAAATGAAATAAAATAGTACTGAAACTTATGGTTCAAATTGTTTTTAAGAGAAAAGGGAAAAGAAAAGGAAGAAGCAAGAGAGAAAGGATTTGCACAGGACTGTGTAGCTGATAAACCTTACACCTTTTTCCTTACTCTTGAAATCATGCTTTCTACTTTCAACTTACCACCAAAACACTGGCACACTAAGCATCCTTAAAACTGTTGAGGCTGCCATATTTAAATGGCAAGAATCATTTCCTCAGTCTGATAAATCTGCACCTAACTCTGCTATTGATCAATCAATGATGTTTGGTAACGGGCCTTGCCAGACATTGGCCCACATGATGGTCCCCTTGAAAACACATCTCCACGCCTTTTGCTATGGCATTGCTCATAAGGTCCTTCTTCGTCTCTGTGTACCAGACATCTTACACTACAAAATAAGGAGTGTTCGAGTTCTGGTTTTTGGTGTGAAATTTCTCCTACAAAGAGATAATATGTTTCTCCAAGCCTCCTATGCTTTCTTTGGGTCCCATTTTGTAGCATCAATAATAGTACATTACCATAATGAAAAAAATACTTAAAATACACATTCATTAATTTGATCAAGAAAGTTTGTTAATTCATTCCTGAATTTGTTCATACATATGTGCAGGCACCCTCCAGTGAAAAAGGATTCCAATAGGAAAACATCACAACTGAGATGTTCTGAGATATGTGTTTAATCAACAGCTTCCATTTTAATCCTCCAGCAAGTATTGTAAAAGCATGTTTTATTAATGTGCATAATCAAGCCATATATGCTTCTGTTGAGTTTTATGGGCTGGTGATATAAACAGTGACAGGTACACTGCCTAAAGCAAAAATCATCTTAAAAGAAAACAACCAAGAAAACTAAAGGTGATGTAAAAAAGGTTTTCAAGAAGGAAAGTATCAGATGCATTTAGATACTTATGAAATAAGAATGTTAAAGTTTACAGAACCTCAAGACATGTATTTACTCTTTCTCTAGAATAAGCCACTATTTTGTAAGATATTACACTTTTAAGTTGTAAGAGACCAAAGGCCACCCATTACTCATAAATTATCACAATAGACAATGCACCTTCAGCTGATGAGGAGGTGTGCATTGAGACTTGTATAAAAGGATAAGCCAAGCTACAGTAGTGTTTTACATGCAGAGAGAAATACAAATAGAAGCAAGGGAAATCTCAATATAAATGAAACCAATACTCAGGTAAATAAACACAATGTTACAAACAGAATTCCCTGTTTCTACCATTAAAATATTCATGTGCTTTTAAGCTTCTCCAATAAAACATATTTCATTTGCAGTAAAAATTTATATATATATTTTTTCTGCACATATTCTTTTCTTTTACAGGCATTTTCTCTGAAAATATCTCATAAGGTAATGCCATCTAATTTTCTAAATCTAGAATATATTTAGGAAAAACAATGAGACTTGAATAGACCCAAATATAAAAGGAAAGTGGATAGTTAAATAAAACAAAGACGCCACTCATAAAAAACATATAAGTCACACTTATAGGTCATACATTTATTCCTCTGTCTATTATCAGTGTAGGTACAATGGCACAACTTCAAAACTCAACTGAAATAATTCTGATTTGAACTTCAGAACATATTATTTTTAGAATCCCACAGATCCTTCTACTTCTGGATTGTGTACAACCTATCTTCTGCATAAGTAGGTTTTCCATATAGCTTGCAAATCTGGCCAGACTGTTAAACAAGACAACAGAATATGCTGTTGCTAGAAATTTTCAACAATCTAGAAAATGACTCTGAAAATGCATGGCTTGTTCCCAGTTGGAGTCTTTTAATTAGTCTTTGCCATATGTTCATCTGGCTCAGTGCATACAGTCGCATCCCAGGCAGCATCAGCACCTTAGGCACACGGAGGCTGAGGAGTCTATCTTTCTAGCAGGGCCCATGACTCCTTGGTTGTTGGGAGGAAAATAAATGGTCCTTTCCTTACCCTTTAAGCTAGTCGGTAAACATTTCATTCTCAAGCAGCGTGCTCTGCAAGTGTCATACAGTGTGTCTCATGGAACAAGAGCTTAAAAATTAGTAAAAAGTGAGGCACATAAACAAGGTAGAATAAAGCTCTAAAATAATATACACCAGGTGATCCCTGGCACTCCACTCAGTATTCTTCTCTACAACCCAGTCACTACGTAGAAGCTTAAATGTCAATAAAACTATATTTATATTTAAATTTTGGGCTTATGGTCAAGTATATCTGAGGCCATCAACATCTTGACATCTTATTAATCATGTTTTTATATCAAGTAGATAATATCAGGCACATATTTAAATGGAGGTAAAATCACTAGCAATATCTGAACATGAAATTCTCTTTTTTCTCCTGCCTTAAGCCATTCAATGAATGCAGTAACTACTAAAAACAATTGAAAGCATTATTGTTTATATGTAGGATATTTTTTAATTTGGAGAGTTATTCTTTGAATAATTAGAAAAATACACATCTTTCTCAATGTTTAAATCTAAGTAAAGTTTTCAAATTATATTGACGTACTAAACAATAAACATTTTACTGTAGTTCATTCCCTGGAAGGACTGTATTTATTGTGTATTGCAAACATATGCTAATAAAATTTTGTGTTAACAAAAGATTAGTGGCATAATGAAGGGCAAATGATTAATGCAGCAAAACAAAAGTCAACCCTGAAGATACTATCTTTTATAATTAGCTAGTAGGGCACATGGTTATTTGTCTCATGGCCTCATGGTTCTTATGATGGGAATTTAAGATTTTCTTACCAGTAAAAATGTTAGTATTTGCTTTTAATTTACCATTGAAAGATGTTATATTCAATATACTAATGATAAGTTTAAACAACAGTGTTATACACAGGGCTTTAAATATATGACAGATATCTTTCAAAAGGAAATATTCCAATGTGAAATTTTACAAAAGTATTCCTTTTCCATAGTGCTGTCTTTGACTCAATATCCATTACAAGTTACAGAATGCAAAAGTTAAAATCCATGAAAATATAATACCACTTTCAGATAATACAAAACAAAATACTAATGTATGACAAGATTGGTTATAATTGAAGACTGGTATGAAATTAAAATTTTATGTCATTTTTCAATGGCAGATTTGGCTTCTTCTGTCAAAGTATTAAGAGCAAATTATTACAATTAAGTGATTTCACAGTGCCACTTTCATGCTATTACAACATAGATTCCTATAGTAAATGCCAAATATAACTACTTATTTGAACACATGTTCAGTATCTCATTTAAGACTAAGGAATTGGGACTCTCTCTTACATACTAACCATCAATTTTTATCAAGGGAAAGAAAAGAAACTATCTCATTAGCAATAGACAAAAGGTACTTAGAAATTTAACCAAAGTGAAATATGTATATATACAAAGGATACAAAGGCATAAAATATTACTGTGAAATTAAAAGTATACAAGTAAATGGTAATATATCTTGTGTTCACAGATTGGAAAAATTAATACTATCAAAATATCTACACAATCCAATGTGATCTACAGATTCACTGTGATCTTTATCAAGTTGGAAAGACTCAAAGGGAATGAATTTATTCAAAAGAAAAGAGTTATTGAGTTGAGGAGAAGGACAGGAAAGGGAGTAGGGTAAAAACATTTATCTATGTATATAAGCAGGATGGTTTAGACAACTGTATTGTGCATTTCTACTAGCCTATGGGAAGAAGCAGTTAATGCTTTAATTTGTTTCATCTCCTTTATTCAATTGTTTTTCTTCAGTCTTCTTAATTTCCTATACATTATTTATTTTTTCTTTCTTCTTCCAATTTTATATGCAAATAAAATGAATAATATGAGTAATATTAATAACCCTTGGAAGACAACACTATGTATTACAACAAATACTGTGAAATTCATATTACTTTGTTAAGTGAAATTCTGTATCATTTGTAATTTACTGTTTTAATTAATTATGCTCTCTTTATAAAAGAAAAAAAAACAATTTTTAAAAGTAAAAAAAGAAAGAAAAAGTCTGGACTTTAAATCCTAAATTTGTGTGGGATTTACAAAAGACCAGAATTAGTGAGAAGCAATATTGAGAATAAACCAAACAGGAGACACATCACACTACCAGATATCAAAGTGTGTCAACACCAAAAGCCATAGTTGCCAAAACAGCATGTAAATAACTTAGATGCACAGGATAATAGGGTAGAATACACAGTCCAAAAATAAAGCTAAACATTTATGGCCAATTGATTTATGACAAAAATACTGGGAACAAACAAAGCTTCAACAAAGGTTTCAACATACAGGATTTGGGAATGTGCATATCAACATGCAGAAAACGAAACTAGATCTGTATCTTACGCATTATGCCAAAGTCAGATCAAAGTAGAATAAGGATTTAAACACAAGATCAGAAATTGCAAAACAACTAGAAGAAAAAATAAGGGGAAATCTTAATAGCATTGATCTAAACAGTGACTTCTAATTATGACTTCAATAACATTGAAAATAGACAAACAGAATTAAAACTAAAAATCTTTTGTGTTGCAGATGAACAATAAATTGAACAGGGAAGTTACAGTTTAAAAAAATACTGCAAACAATACGTCTGATATGTGTTTATCATCTAAAACTCAAAGACTATGCAGTATCAAGAAAATAAATTAATTTAAAAATGAACAAAGGACTAAGTAAACATTTATCAAAAAAAGACTAACAATGATCAAAGGTTAAATTAGAAAGATCAGCTACACTAATTATGCAAGTAATGCAAATAAAAAAACAACACACACACACACACACACACACACACACACACACAATGAGAGCCAGATCTTGTGGCATATGCCTGTAATTCAACACTCAGGAGGCTGAGGCAGAAAGATCACTGGGAGCTCAAGGCCAGCCTGGGTTACATACCCTGAACGGCAAAGCAAGAGGGTTTCAGAAAACAAATCAAACAAAAACCACAGTGAGACATCCCACTGCACTTGTTGGACGGACATAGAAAGAGGAGAAAAGATAACTGTTATCAAAGATGAGGAAAAAAGGGAACTTGAACTCTGTTGGTGTGAGTATAAACTGATACAGTCATTAGAGAAAGTTCAAAATGGGAAACACCATACAAGCCAGCAGCCCAAGTGTTGGGTATGCATCTAAAAGAAATTAAATTCTTGTGGAAGAGATCAATGCAGAAAATGAAAATGGATCTGTACCTTACACTATATGCTATAAGCATTATTCACAAAAGGCAAGGTATTACATCCATTAACCATTAAAGAAAATGTGTTACATTTTTTCATTTCTAATATTTTTAATAACTTCTTTTTATTAATTTTATTGAGAAAGAAATAGCAATGAGACAGGTTCAAAACAGGTTAGTAGGACAGTTACAATAATTAATACATTGCATATTGTTGTCTTTGTAGTTGTTATTCATAGTACAAGATGCAGACATGATATCTTGTCTAAACAATATTAGTAATTATATGTATATATCTGCATTAGTTAGGATAGATATACAGCTACTTTTTCTTAGTTCAATGAGAAGAAAGAAAAGGTGTTATAACTACACAATGGGTCACTACTTAGCCTTTGAAAAGAAGAAGATTTTGACATTCTGATAACAGGAATAAACTGGGAAGGCATTATGTTGAGAAAAATAAACCAAGAATGGAAAGATTAACACCATATGATCTCACGTATGTAATCTAAAACAAATTGAACATACACAGCAAGAATAAAATAGGGATATCAGAAGCAGGAGGGGCTAGGATGGGCAATGTTGGTAAAGGAACACACACTGTCCGAGAGGAATCAGTTCAGGGAATCTACTGCTACATCATAGTGACTGTGATCATTAACACCCTGCATGCTTTCAGGTTGCTCTATAGAGATTTTATGTGGTCTCACCACAAAGAATTACTATGTGAGATAATGCACTTACAAACTAGTTTTAGCCATTTTACAGTGTATGCAGATATTAAAACATGATGTTGTACACCATAAATATATTAGATTTTGTCAAATTTTTAAAAAGAATATACTATGAAATATTTCATAGATTGAAGTATTTCATGGTTTTGCCTCTTACATTTTTAGAAAATATTCTACTTTACGATATTTCTTAGAAACTTGTGATAACTGCTGAATTATGATAATTATGAATACTATATGCTATAAAGCTCAATGTGAGAAGAGATACATTCACAAGGCAGCATTTATGGTTAATAATCTAATTGAAATTACTCTGTGACAATGGTAAATTGACAAAATATAAAAACCAAGTGAACCATGTATGAATTTATCAAGACACTGCAGCAATATACTCCATGGAAGACAATGAATATATAAAAAAAGTCTCTTGAATGTCAGCTCTTCAAAGGTATGCCAGCTGCGACACAACTGTTAGCAGTCATAGTTTTCAATTAAAGAACACTTTAGTGACCTTTTAATAAATTTACATTCAAAGAGATAGTTTATACATCTGGGCAATCCAACTGAAAAAATTTAGATCGTATAAGAAAAGCAAAGTATTATATGCCAAGGCAAAGTTAAGGTGAGGTTTTTTTAAAATTTTCATCACTGGTATTCATAGTTTATATATAGTTTGATTAAAAAATAATAAAGTGAGGGCTGGAGAGATAGCTTGGCAGTCTAAGCACCTGCCTGGAAAGTGCATGGATCCAGGATCGATCCCCAGAACCACATTCCGAGCTGGCCCCAGAACCCCAGGTGTGCTGTTCAGGCCACCACAATTGGGCATGGTGGTGCACACCTGTAATACCAGCACTGGGGAGGCTGACACAGGAGGATTACCAGGAGTCTGAGCTGAGTAGTGAGACCCTGTACCAAATAAATGAGTGAATGAATGAATGAATAAAAGACTTTTAAAAATAATTTTAAAAATGTTTTTAAATTTTAAATATTTATTGCAAGAAAACATATACCAGTTTATCAGCCCTTTTATGTTTCACTACACTAAAGTCAATGAATTATGCAACTTATAGGCCATTTTTAAGGACAGTGACAGTAATTATAAATTTACAAGTCATGAACTTCTGAATACTCAAAAGTTGAGTGAGCTACTAATTTTAAATCTCAGTTGCCTTTTTGTTTAATACTTAAATGAAAAGTGAACCTCATAAAATTAGCTTAACGATCAAATAATACAATTTATGTCACTCTTTTAGCCTGCTCAGTATCAGTGACATTATTTAACTATTGTTTACTGTGGGTCCTAATTTTACCTCTCAAGCTTTAAGTAGAATCTAGAGAAAA
>NW_004524616.1:7474645-7492421 GCF_000260255.1 Octodon degus
TATGTCACACATATAAATGCTTTAGAAGTTCAAACTCTCAAGTAGAATATACTGAAAGGCTTTTCTATTTCTCTCCTAGGAATCTTCCCACAATTTGCTTTTGTGTTCAAAATATTCTGTCACCAGTCCTCGATACTTTGTCAGTGATAGTATGTATTTTCTAAATCTTTTCTAAGTAATTTTATTTCTTGTAATCATCATGATTTAACTAAAGTGGAGAATAAATAGCAGATACCCAAGGACTCATTAGAGCTGAGATACACTTATTATGCTCTGAACACTTAGGATTGAGTCTGATTTAGAATCTACTGATCTGGAGAGTCTGCTATGTTCACAAGTCAATTCGGAACATCTGGCAAAATCTAGCTTCAGAGTTGCCATGGTCATGTGCCATACCTTGCCTCATGATTTTAGACTGAGAACTTCTGCAAGGAAATGCCGTAAAAGTGTACTATCACATGTCTCTGCCTAAAATCTTCCCTCTCTCTCTCTCTCCCTCCCTCCCTCCCTCCCCCTCCCCCTCCCCCTCTCCCTCTTCCTCTCCCTCTTTCTCTCTTGTGTATTTAGTACAGGGTCTACAGGGTCTCACTATACAGATTGGACTCCTTGTGATCCTTCTGTTTTCAGCCTCCCAAGCACTAGGATTAGAGGAGTGCACCAGCACGCCCAGTTTCATTCACTGTCTCAGCATGCCTGGGGAGGCAGGCTGGGCACTGAAACCCCAGCCCCTGCATCTGACTAAGCAGGCACTTTAATCCACTGAGCTATCTGGCCAGCCCATGTCTCTGCCTAAATTCTAAGCTCACAAATATAATCATAATAGTATATGTCTTCCATATAGGTATAAAGACATAGAAAGATGAAAATGTCAACACTACTTTCATAGGTAATGAGTTGCATATAAAGAGAATAAATTGCATACAAAATAGAATCATTATCACACATTCCCATATGAAGCAATGTGGTAATTCACGACAAAGACAAGACAAATTCCTGTTTCATTGTCATTGCTAAGCATATATTTTGAAAATTATCTAAGACTTTGCACAGTCAGTACATCTGTGGTATTTGTGCTAATGTGTTCCACCTTTAACAACAACAATAAAAAAATATTACTAAGAATGAGTTATCTACCAGCCCATTAAAGGTAGCAGGGAGAAATGAATAGCACTGCCCCATAAATATTCTAAGAAACCTGTTTGGAAAGAATCATTGGAAATGCCAGAATGAAAAACAAATTTAACATAATTATTCCCTTTTTATCAGCCACTAAACAAACAGCAGATAGTCTTTAAACTGGTTTGTGGGAGGTAGAGTTATGTTAGGTGGATATAGCTGTGTGACTCACAAGAGGAAAGTGCGCTGATTTACCAATATGTCCTATCAATTACAAACCTTGTTCTGTCCAACTGCTCTTGGTATCTGCTTAGTAGAAAATGTATTTAAACTTATCAGGGTACATAGTGAGGGTGGTACTACAAATCAAAACCCACACAGGACAATGAAGGCATTTCTTACAATAAATTCTAATGCAGTTAAAAATTAACCATGTAAAGCAAAGGTCATAGATTTTTGTATTCAAAGTAAGACTATTGACCAAAGATTTTTTTTTTTTTGGCACAACAGGGGATTTAACTCAGGCCCTTGGGCTTGCCAGGTAAGCACTTATTCTACTGAGCTATTTCCCTGACTTAAGGATACTTTTTTGTTTCAGTTTTCTTTGTATACTTTCTCAATATCTTGATAATTCTCAGTGAATTCTTTTTGTATAGAGCATTTAATGAATGTGATTTTTTTCCCTGAGATGTCAGAGTTATGAATTTGGGTTTTAAGACATCAGTTGGCTTTCCTCTGTGTTCAGAACTGTGGCAGCAGCACCATCCCCGGGTTTGGTGATTTAGTATGAACTAGTTGCTATGCTGACAAATTTACAAAAACTCTCTCATTTAGTTCTGCATCAGGGACTTGGAGGCATTTGTCTTCATTGTCTTCTGCCCTTTGGTAAGAAAACTGTTTCAGAGAAGTCTCTTAATTTACTCAAGGCACACAGCAAATATGACTTGGATAGTGAGAATCTGATCCTGGGAGTTAGATGCTGAGACCTGTGGATTTACCACCAAGTTACAAGTGCACTAACTCTTACAGATACCTATCTAAATTAAAATTCTGAAGATGATCTACAAATGTAAAAATATGTATAAAACTATAGTAGCATGCACCATTAAAATACAAGAGAAAAGATTGTGTTTTACTGGAAAAAAGGCAAATCAGTGTTTCCTTATGAATTATTTTTTAAGTGCATAGAGATACTGATGAGAGACTGAGGATTCCCAAGGGTGTAGGGACGTTGGGGACAGGCGGGAAGCACTGTGGCTATAAAAGGATTACCATGAAGACTTATTTAAAATGGAAATGTTCTATATTTTGCAATAAGCAGAAAAAGCGAGGAGCAGGACCCCAAAGGAGGATTTTTTTTTCAACTAAATCATGCTCATAAGGAGCAGTGAAGTCCCAGCATCTTCAAGAGATCCCCCTGTGACTTGCTAAGAAAATTAAGAAATAGCTGCAAATACTTTCAGGCAGTTCCTGGGGCTGCTTGCACAGGAAGAAAGACCTGGAGTCTTGCCAAAGCCTGCCTGGCTACCATGGGCAATTGGCTACTCTGGCCAGCCTAACGCACACTAAGTATATCTGATAGCACTGGTTAATGTAGATCATTTAGAAAGTAGTAGGTATAACTGCTGACTTGAGGCTTTGAGGAGATTAACCTATGACTACAAGAGCAAGAAAATCACTATTACACTGTACTGTACATACTATCTGGCAACTTGGATGATAAAAACTTCCAAATATCTTAGTCAATTTATAGCTCTGTCAAAGGATCATAAAATCTTACTCCTCTCTTCCCACATGTATGCATGTAGGGAAGTATGTGTGTATACATAAAGGCAAAACAAAAGAGAAGAATGAGTTCTTGAAAGTGGTGCACTAAATAAGCTGTATTAAAAAATAAAATATTACAAATGCTGCCACCGTCACTGCTGTGATTAAGGTGAAATCACATGGGCAGCTCTAGAGACTGGAGGGAGGGCCAGCAACACAGGAGGGTCCTAACTAGGGCACACAGGATGGTCAGACAGGATGAACAGCATGAAAAGGTCCTAAGCATCAGTGACATTATGTGCCACTGGGTGGTGACTCAAGTTAAGCAGTGTTGTGCTTGGGGACAAAGACACACAGAAAAAAAGCAGGTGGATGGGACCATTCACGTTTTCTCTTTTTTCTTTCTCTATCTTTTCTCTTTCTTTCCTAATATTTTTTGAATTATTTATTTATAAATTTGATACAGAGTTTCACTACACAGTTTCAACTCATATTGATCCTCCTGTGTCAGCCTCACCACTACTGGATTACAGGAGTGTAACACCACGCCCAGTTTTGGGGACGCACAGCACGCCTGAGGTTGTGGAGCCGACGCAGCATGTGGTCCTTGTGATTTCCAGGTAGGCATTTAGACTGCTGAGCTATCTCTACAGTCTATCTATCTATCTATCTATCTGTTTGTTTGTTTGTTTGTTTGTTTGTTTATTTAGTACCAGGGATCAAATTCATGACCTTGGGCTTGCCAAGCAGGCACTTATGCTGCTGAGCTATCTACTGAGTCCTTCCTTTCTTTTCTCTTGCCTTTCTTTTCTCTTTTCCTTCAACCTGGCTTCTACTTTCTTTACAATTTGTTTTATCCACTTTTCTTCCTAAATTTCCCCACCACAGGATAAAACCACTCTACGAAGAAGAAAACTTTTCATACATGCTCCCAACTAACTATCTGTTATATATAAGTGTAAATTTTGCTCTTATGCTTTAAGGTTTAAAAAATAGCTACCACAGTTTGTAACTTTCTAAACTATGCTTGATGCTGTTGTTATTGCTATTTTGCAAAAATATCTTTTAAAAATAATGGAGAAATAAGATATTTCCATGACAAAGAACAACTAAAGAAGTTCATAATCACTAAGCCAACCCTACAGAGTACTGAAAGATATTTTAGAAAAAGATACAAAAGATCATAATTCCAAGAATAACAACAGAAAAAAACTACTAGACAAGGCAGGCAATTAAATAGAGGGGAAAAGTTGGGCACCAACAGCAGGAAAATATGACAAAAGTAAGACAATATACAACAGCTATAACCATCAATGTAAATGGCCTCAACTAATCAATCAAAAGAAATATACTGAAAGAATGGTTAAAGAAAAAATGTTACAACAATATGTTGTACAGAAGAACCATTTTTGTTTTTACAAAGAGGCCAAAGATATTCATGGGACGAAAGATAATCGATAATCTCTTTAATAAATGATGTTGTTGGGCCGGGGAGACAGCTCAGTAGGATAAGCACTTGACTGGCAAATGCAAGGATCTGAGTTCAATCCCCGGTTCCGCCAAAAACAAACAAACAAACAAACAAACAAGAAATAAATGCTGTTGTAAAAGCTGGCTGTCTACATGCTAAAGATAAAAACTAGACACATGTCTATCACCATGCACTAAAGTCAAAATGGCACAAAGATCTAAGTATTAAAACAGAAACACTGAATCAACAGGAAGAGAAAGTAGAAATAAATCTTGAAGACATAGGTGTAGGTAAAAATTAAACTTCATGATAAAATTTCCTAGTGCATCAGCAATTGTGATCTCTTATTAAAAAGCTTTTGCACATCCAAAGAAATCACCAATGGAGTGAAAGGACAACCCCCAAAATGGAAAAATAATTTACCCAACTGTCCTTCAGACAAAATACTTATATCTAGAATATATAAAAAATTTAAAAGAAAACCTCAGACCCCTCAAATTTAAAGACCCAATCAAAAAAAAAAAAAAAGAGCCAATCCAAATATGGAAATCTAAAATGAATACACATTTGTCAAATGAAGAAATACAGATAGTGTCTCAGTTACTCTTAATGAAAGGTTTATTCAGCTCACAGTTACTGGAGGTTTCTGTGCATGCTTGGCTGGCTCTAAAGCAGAGTGGTACATGGCAGAGAATAACCTTTCATGGTGGCAGCAAAGAGCAAGAAAGCAGAGAGAGGAGTAACAGCAATGATGGCTACAGAGGCAACAGAGAGCAAGTCTGTCATCTCTGTTTCTTATGTTACATTCAGGCTATCCACCATAGGCTGGGTATAATACCCATGTCCATAATCCCCGCAGTACGCAGACCCATAATTCCAGCCATGGGGCATGAAATAATCACAAACTGTAGAACTGTATGTCACTAACTGCATGAGGCTTTGTGGGGACAAATACACCCAAGCCATAGAAGATAGGAAATTAATGTATGAAGAACGTTCAACTTCAATGGTCATTCAAGAAATGAAAATTAAAACAACATTGTTATGGTTTGTGTCTAGTTGTCCCCCCAAAGTTTCATGCAGTCATTAGGGCAGCTTCTGGAGTTTGTGATTAATTCATGATCCAACGCTGGGATTATGAGTGTGGGTGCTATACCTGCCCTGGGGCAGACAGCCTGAATACAACATAAGGAAGGAAGACAGGCTTGCTAATGACCTGAGCTCCTCCCTTTTTAACTCTTGCTGTTTCACTGTTTTCGGCCTCCATGAACTGCTGCCCTCTTTCATGTGCTACTCTGCCTCGGAGTCAGCTAAGTATGGACTGAAACCTCCATTAACTGTGAGTTAAATAAACCTTTCCTTCCTTAATTTGGGTGTCAGGTATTCTGTCCAAGCATCGAGAGAAAAGTAACTAAGACAAATACTGAGATTCCATCTCACCCCAGAAAATGATTGCTGACATTAATAAATCAACCAATAATAAATGTAAGTGAACTGTGAGGAAAAATGAACCAGTCTAACTGTTGTTGTGTGAGTTAGACTGGTGAAGTCACTGTGGAAATCAGTGTGGAGATTTTTCAAAAAAACTAGGAGTGGAGATCCCATTTGACTCAGCTATTCCCACAGAGGGTATTTCCCAAGAACAACTGAAAACATCATACCACAGTGATCCATGTTTATAGAAGCACAATTTGTTTATAGAGGCACAATTTGTCAAAGTGAAACCTTGAAAACAACCCATGTGCCCAACAACTGAGGACTGGATAAGAAATACATAGTATTTTTATTCAGTGGTGTATTGCTCAGCTATAACAAAAAATTCAAGGCTTTTATAGGTAAATGGATGCAACCAGAAACCATATTCATAAGTGAACTAAATCAGACCCATGGATGTAAACATCATATTGCCTCCCTAGCGTAAGAAATTAAAAGAGTAAGCAAAATCAGTTTGAAAAATCAAACACAATTGTAACAAGGGACTTTAATACCTTATTATCATGAAGAGATAGATAACCTAGAGAAAAAAATCAACAAAGAAGTATCAGCACTGAACCAAACCTTGAAAAAATGGACTTAATAGAAGTTTTCAGTAAGAGTAAGCAAAAATCAGAAAGGTATAATAGATATTATGAAAGGGAAAGAAACCACTAGGGAAAGGAGAAAATAAAGAAAGAATGGAAAAAGTATACACACACACACACACACACACACGCGCGCGCGCTAAGATAATGGTACTACTAATTTTATTGGTTTATTGTCAAGACTAAAGTTTTTGATCAATTTACATGCTTATATCTAGTAATCTGAACAACTACTCTGAAAACAATATGAAATATAACAAACATTGTTGCTTTTTGTCACCTTGTTTTGAAATTTTGTATCATATTTAATGTTTTCTCTTATTTTTTATTCTTTTTTAAAATAAAAAGAACACATTTAACCCCCCAAAAAAATCATAGAATGAAAATCAAAGGATGGAAAATGATACTCCATGTAACATGAACCCAGAAAAAAGCAAAGCTATCTTTTTCATACAATATTAGCTTCAAACCAAGAATAATAAAAGACATAAAAAGGCCACTACATATTTGTTAGGAGAAAACTTTGAGAGGAAGAGATAAGAATCATAAATATGTATGTACCAAATACAGGAGTACCCAACTGTATAAGACAAATTGATGGACATGAAAAATCAAACACAATTATAACAGGGAAGCTGAATACCTTATTATCACAAAGAGACAGATAACCTAGACAAAAATAAATCAACACAGAAGTATCAGGACTGAACCAAACCTTGAACAAATGAACTTAACAGATGTTGTCAGAGTGTTACACCCAACAACATCAGAGCACATTTTTCTCAGCTGCACATGGAAAGTTCTCTCAAACAGATCATATGCTAGCCCACAGAACATGCTTAAGTAAGTGCAAAGGGACTGAAATTATTCCATGCATATTATCTGACCACAGTACAATGAAATTGAAAATTAATGTCAAAAGAAATAGGAAAAACTCCATAAACAATGGAAATTAAATAATACCCTTAGAATAACAGGTCACAGATGAAATTAAAGAAGAGATTAAATAATATCTACAATTAAATGAAAACACAGATATAACATACTGGAAAATTTGGGAATCAGTGTAAATAGTCCTAAGAGAGAAATTTTTAGTGGTGAATTCTCATATTAGGAAAATAGAATGATCACAAATAACCAACCTAATATTGCAAGTAAAACTTCTAGAAAAAGAAGAACAAAGCAAGCCCAAAGCCCATACAAGGGAGGTAATTATAATGAACAGAGCAGAAATTAATGCAATCAAGACTAAGAAAGCAATGCAAAGAATTAATAAATTGAAGAGTGGATTCTTTGAAAGAATAAATAAAATTGATAAACCCTTAGCTAATCTTATCAAAACAAGGGGAAAAAGACTCAAATTCATGCACTGAATAATGAAAAGGATGAATTCATTACAGATCCTGTGGAAATTCAGAAGCTCATCAATACCTATTTCATAAATCTTTACTCTCATAAGATGGAAAACAGAAGAAATTAACATATTCCTAGACATGTAACTGTTACCACAGCTAAATCAAGAAGGTATAAAAATTGTGAATAACCCAGTATCAGTTAATGGAATTGAAAATGTAATTAAAACTTACCAACAAAGAAAAGCTCAGGTCCTGATGGATTCACAGCTGAATTCTACAAGAAATTTAGAGATTTAATGTCAATACTCTTTAAACTCTTTCATGAAATTGAAAGGGAAGCAGTACACCTTAATTCATTCCTGGAGGCAAGTATTACCCTGATATCAAAACCAAAGAATTAGCCAACCAAAAAAGAGAACTTCAGGTAAACCTCCCTAATGAACATAGGTACCAAAATACTCAATAAGATTCTAGCAAACAGAATGAAGAAATTCATCAAGAAGATTTTATATCATGACCAAGTAGAATTCATCTCAGGAATGCAGGGATGGATCAACATATGCAAATCAATAAATCGAATCTACCATATAAACAGAGCCAAAGACAAAGATCACATGATTATCTCAATTGATGCAGAAAAAGCTTTTGACAAAGTCCAACATTCAGTTAATGATTAAATACCCTACAGAAAATCCACCTGATAAAAAGGCATCTATGAAAAAACAACAGACAACATCATGCTAAATGGACAAAAACAGGAAGCTTTCACTCTAAAATCAGGAACAGGACAAGGATATCCACTATCACCACCTTTTTCCAATATAGGAAAAACCAACATAGTGAAAAAACCCCAATAATGGTAAAAAAAATTAAAGCAAACCCAAACAAAGTAACAATCAAAAAACCCAAAAAAACAAAAAAAAAATTCTTAAAATTTATTTGGAATCAGAAGAAGACTAGAATAGTAAAAACAATCTTGAGCAACAAAGAGAAGGCGGGAGGCATCATAATCCACAACTTGAAATTATACCCTTGTACTCTGATGCACTACATTAAAGATAGTAACACGCAATGTATTATTTATTATTATTCTCTCATCAATTTGTTATGAATTCTGTCTTCCCTTTTTTCCATAAAATAAAAAAAGTTATAGATCACCCATAAAGTAAAATAAATAAAAATATTAATAAAATTGATACTACTTTAAAGAGAAAATTAGTAAAATCACGATTTATGAAGAATTCGAGGTCCTAGTCAAGGTGCTTTCTCCAGAACTTCTCTCATGTAAGACCATTTGGAAATTACAAATAAAAAGGTGCCACAACTACTTTTAATCTCAAGTAGTGGTCATTCATGTAAAAGACAAAGTACTCAAAAAGAAGTTGGAAAAGTTAACATGTTACGTGTTAACAAACTTTCTGTGATAGCTGTAAGATTATAGAAGTGATGTAGGAATAGTACTGAGAATTCCCAGTCACCCATCACCCCACTTCTTTGTTAAAAAATCTATACAGCCACAGAAAGTTTTTCAAAACTAAGAGCTGTAGAACAGTGATATTAACTTAAGTACAGAACAGAAAACTTCCAGGTTTCCATAGTTTTTCTACTAAAATAAATTTTCTATTCCAAGATCCCATATTGCATTTAGTGCTCTTGACCTTCAGTTACCTAAAATCTGTAATAATTCCTTAGCATTTCCTGTTTTCCATGACCTATAACTTTTTAAAGTTGTATTTGGTACAGAATCTCACTATGCAGCTTGGACTGATAATGATCCTCCTGTTTTCAGCATGTGGTACCGGAGATCGAGCTGTGGTCCCTGTGCTTGCCTAAGCAGGTGCTTAGTCCTCTGAGCTATCTTGCTGGCTCCATGACCTGTCACTTTTGAACACTACTTCTCAGTTGTTCTGAAGGTTCTTCCTCAATTTCACTTTGATTTTTTTTTTCTTTGTGATCATTTTTAGACTAGAATTACCTGCAGTGATGCTGCACTATAGCGGCCTTTTCAGGGCAAGATTCCTGGGCACCCAGGACTACCACAAACACCATGATGTTAGCCTTTCCTGAGATTGTGTCTTCCAAGATTGTCCTTTTTAAAACTACCAATTCTACCTATTGCTCTTTATTACTCTGATAAAATTCTGGCTTTTGGGATCTATATTCATGGCTTGTTCAACTCTAGTATTCAGATAAATTAGTTATAGAATTCCTTACTAATGTGTTGATAAAAACAAAAGTCACCAGCTAGATTCCAGTATTCATATACAGTTGTGTTTTTTTAAGCTTACAGTATCCAGTCAAAGCAGTTTTCCAAAATAACTTATGCCAGCTCCATTATTTTCAGTGCCTTCAAGGTGCTTACATGGATCATTTGTAAAATAAAATTATGAATGTTTATTGTTAACTGTACTTTATCTTTTCCTGCAGTCTTGAGTAGATATGATAATTGTAGGGTGAAATTCACTGTTTGTGGTATATAGTTGTATGGATTTTGACAAATGAATGGAGCTGTGTGTCCACCTCTGTGGTTCTACATTGGAAAATTTCTCGCCCTTATTTCTCTGTGCTATTCTTTTATAGAAATCCCTTCCTGTCAACACCAGATCAGTGGTCATTCTTTCTTCAACAAACTAGGTGCTATTCAGATGTAATTGGAATTAAAAAGAACATTTTAACCATGTTATAACAAAATATACATCTGAAAGTCTATATAGTCAAAAAGCTTAATCAATGAACGCATAAGTTTCAGTATATAAGTATACTGTTCAAGCAATATTGATGTTCATATTTTGTCTTTAAAGTTAATTAGATCTAACTAAATTAAAAAATTACACCATACGTATTATCAGTAACCTTTTTTCTTTAAACATTTACATGTAGAGTTTCTTAAGCAGTTCATACTTCAACATCATCTATTTACTGAAAAGGAATTGGAAATTCCTACAGTCTTACTCCTCCATTTGGGAGAAGAAAGCAGCATTCACAGAATGATGGTCCTGGGAACTTGCCAGATTACTAGAAAGGCAGCCACCATTTATCCCATCAGGCTCACAGAGTGTATGCTGACATCAAAGTGCCATGCACAATTCTTGTGCGTTCTGTTACACAATGCGAGTTCTTACTATCATGGAGATATTAATAGTAGAGGATGTAAAGTGTGGTGGAAACCCAGTGATTAGCTGAATGTAAAGAGAAGGAAATCAATTATAATATTTTTAGCTGATTAAAAAACTTACTCTTACTAGTAATGGTCATTACAATATCTGAACTTTTTCTACGCTTCCAAAGCAATTGCTCAATGTGAGTTTTCCAGTGGTTGCTAGCAGAGGCTAGAAAAACATGCAGCAATGAAAATAAACTTGCTCTTTTAGGAATGCTGTGTCCCTGAAGTGCAAACAAGTACTGAAAGCAATGCATGCAGGGTAGATGTTGCAGTTCTGCTGGTGCAGGCATTGTGCAGAGGCTATGAAGCCTCCCGAATTTTCTTATATGTAAAATAGGCCACAAAATTCATAACTATCAAGACTATTATAATAGCTAAGAAATATAGAGCAACTGGTAAAAATAAAGATGTAAGAAAAATAATTATAGCTATGTTTACATATAGAACGTATGCATTATATTCTCAGGTGATAAAAATCTAGCTACATGGGAATAATAATGTTTATTAATTACAACAACACATATGCAGTTTTAAAAATAACCATGATTTCAAAAGAACTTCTGTGTAGTTATATCATTTGAATAAACTAAATGGCATTGTTTCAAAACCAAGCATGTACTGAAAAGTCTAAAATTTTCTCAATGTTTGACTCTTTAGGCTGTGAAAATTTCTGGAAAATGGAGTTAGAACTTTTCATTATTAATTCACTAGGATTTTCTACCAGTAACCATAGGGAAGCTTTCTAAACTTGATGGAATAATACATATTCAAATCTTAGAGATAGCCAGTATTTACAGTGAAAGATGGTCAGGAAATGTCCTAGATTTTTTTAATGCCTCTATATTTTAGTACTTTGAGGAATGAGAGTTTTCAAGTTTAAGAATAACACAGTATACAGCTCCTTTGAGCCTACACTTAAACATAGACTCAGTTCTAGTTATCTAACATAGAGACAAAGCTAAACATCATCTTAGTTATGGAACAAGCTCAAGACTGTGATAATTTACAGTGAAAACTTAAGCAAATTCCTTGAAGTCTGGATCCCCAGAAGCCTAGGCCTGCCAGTCCTTTATGTAGTTTGATGTTCGTGACTTAGATAGGCTCCCCAAACTAACACCTTCCTCCTTAATACGGTGATCAAATCAAAGATGATAGAAAATCTTTCTCTCCTGTTGTACACAAAGAATCAAGAGTAGATTCAGTGTTTTGAGGATCTTAAAGACTGCGAGCTCTCCAGCTCCTACCCTAGAGTCATCCCCAGAAGTGGAGCAGCAGATTGCAGCAGCGGAGGAGCCCACAGACAAAGGCTGTTAAGAGCGGAGCGAGAGAATGCACAACCAAAGCTGACTGACCAGGGCAGCAGCGAGCAATCTCATTCTAAACTCCAGGCTAGTTAACCTTAGGAAGCATGAGATGCTAAGGTGCCCAGCAGTGGCAGCTAACTTTAAAAAGGCTTAGAAAAACTGGACATTTCATAAAATATTCCAAATTATCATCCTTTGTTCAAGTGGAATTTCGTAAATGGTATCTATCCCAATCTAAACACAACGACGTGTTGTGAGAGAGAATGGCAATTTGTGAGGTTCCTGCTTTAGGCATAGTTACATTCCAGAATAGCTATGAACTTTATGAAGTGTTATTTCCTCAATCCTATAGATAAGAAACTTGGAAATTAAAGGAGTAATTTTTTTAGCAGTTCATCTTCCCATCCCACACCATAGTATTTAGACCTAGAGGGATGTCCCTTGGATGGCTCCTGTCATCCTGCATTCAAACTCTTTATGACTGCTTTTCAGATAAGTCAAAGGGTATTTAAACATTTTCATGATTGTTTTAGTTAATTTATGTCAAGATTAAGTCTCCTTACCAATGATACAAATTCACTTGTTTACATTCAGGAACACAAAAGCATGACTGAATAAAATATGCTACAAAGGATTTCCAAAGCTGAATAACACTGCTCTCTGACAAAAATATAGAGATTCTTACTTTTTCATTGAAGACACTTGGGATAATTACACACAAAAAGGATTGAATCATAATCCTGATAAGAAGAAAGCAAAGGCCTACATAATTAAACAGAACAAAAGCAAATAACTTTTTTTTCTTTTAAGTTCAGCAACAGCAAACCTGGTACTTTTTGGCAGTGACGCAAATTCTTTTCTGGTAAATAAGATCTACAAATACTTCATCAACAGAAATTACCAAATTTAAAAGAAGAAAAGGAACAAATTTGAAAAGGAAGAACACATCCATGTGCCAGACAGATAACTTTTAGCAGGCTGTATCAGCATGCTTTAAATAGTATGTTTATTCACTTGTTTCATAGGAATTCTTCTTTTATCCTAAAAATATTTTTAATATTCTCATATCAGGAGATACTAAACTGAGGAAAAGAGGCATTTAATAAGTAATTGGTTCCTTTTCTCCTGTTGGTGCCATCATAAGGAAGGAGAGTAATGAGGGTGACACATGGAAGCAGTCGGATTTGTCTTATGCACACTGAGTAAGTAAAACATATGCATAGATATGCATCAGCAATACAGCCACTGCAAAGAAGTAAGCGAGACTGGGAGCCTGTAGATCTGCTCACAAGTGGAAACATTTAAATGCTTAAAAGTCCTCCTAGAGCAGAGCGAGAGAAAGAGTGGAGATGGAAGGAGACTGGATATGGTCCCTCGGGGAAGAAAGCTAGCCTCGCTTTTCTGAAAGGACTCCACTCGACTGGACTGCTGGAGACCGGTTGGTAGCCACGTACTGGGAAGTGTTCATTGTAAGGAGCTCATTAGACGGGGTTCAGCATGCCAAAGAATGGGAAACTCCTGGCAAGAGTTCTTTAAAGAACCTACAGAAATGTAACAAGATGAGGAATCATTCATTTGAAGAGGTAGCTTTCTCAGAAGGTGCCACATCCACATTGGCCCAGGTTTGCCTGGTTACCTCTCTCCTTCTCTCCAATTCTCCAGAGCAGAGGTGTCCTGGGAATGCAGACAACAGCAAACAGCACACTTGGAGCATCAAAGCTAGGTTGTGCAAGTGGAGAGGTGGAGACACAAGATTTCTACTTAGTAAGAGATTGAAGATTGGATATTGTGGTTTATGGTTTTGAAAGGGAACAATACTATGCAGAACACATATTATAAAATTATTTTATAATGAATCACCCAAAGAATCATCCATAAAGAGTGCAGGAAATCTATCCATACGATAAAGACCAAATAATCCAGCTGAGGGTCTGGATCCTAATATCCTGCACGAGTCCAGCTGAAAACCTGAGCTCATAGCAATGCCTCCCACGAGTCCAAATGGAGGCTACAGCCCACAACAATGTCTCACTCATGCCTGCTTCCTGGATCTGCACGGGAAAGTCCCAGAAGTCAGTGCTAGAGGCTAGAAAGTCTGTGAAAGCAGGATGAAGGACCTGTGCTATCAGGCTGAGGGATCTGCACTGGAGCCAGGAAGCCATGCTCAAAGTAAGCAGCAGAGCTTTAGCTCCTATGATGACGAGGAAAGCAGATGACCAGGAATGCCAGCTCGACAAATCTCTCCAGAGCCAGGAAGCAACAGTCAAGGTGAGGACAGAGTCCTACAGTTCCCTAAGGGAACTGTAACCATGTCAGCATCACTGAGGTCCAGAACTTCTCCTCTGACATGCATAGCCAAGCTCTCCAGGAAAGCCAGCATGCCAAGGTCCCCCAGCAGAACAGCCCGAGAGAACCACCGGCTTCCAATAGCTCCCAACAGCGTCTCCCAACAGCTTCTCTAGTTCTGCCTCTTACGCTGCTGGCAACAATCCTCAGGTGGGCCTCCGTCACCCAGCACCACACTAGTTCAGTGCAGCTGAATGTAACAAGGTGACCACCAGGAGGTATTCCACTATAGATATTAATACCTGGATCCAAGGGAACTACAGGGAATTTTAGGAGGGAGCATGAAGAGACAGTAAGTGTGAAAGAATAAATATATGCACCCCCTGCAATGTTTGGTAAATTCAATAAACTGATTACAACTGCGTTTTTACTTTGAAGTGCAAATACTGGCTGAGCCAGCTTCTTGAGTCCTCAGATATTACCCAGACACATGCCAACAGCAGTGTGCTTCCATTTCTCCTGTCATCAGGGCTTCAGGGGTGAAGACTTGTGCATTTCCTATCAGCCTATGTACATCCGCACAAAGAGAAAGAACACACACACACAGAGAGAGAGAGAGAGAGAGAGAGAGAGAGAGAGAGAGAGAGAGAGAGACAGAGAGAGAGAACTAAGAGGAATCTAGTTTTCTGCTGCATGAGAAGAAACCAAACAGAAAGTCACATTAAGCAGTTCCTATTAATCTAACAGTGATTCTGCAAACATTTTTCAACTCATATGCACAAGTAAAAAATGGAGCAGATGCTAAAAATTTAAGTCCAAGTTATACAACTGAACAATGCACCATCTGCAAATTGAAACTATTGATTAGCAACATTTTAATGTTCACTCGAAGGCAGCAATTTTTCTTTTGGCCATTCACTGCTTAATATATTAAAGCAGAGGCATTTTCTTACAATTAAACAAAATAAATCTTAGCCAGAAAACACCAAAAATACTCTTACCTAAAAAAAGTCACTGTAATTATAATTATACACTATTTTTTCTCATATGGGGCTGACCCTCTTTAACCTTTTTGTGATATATTTAAGGCTGTTTTTTTAATCACAGATCCACACACTGGCTAGAAGTATTTTTCTGCTTAAAAGTTTTAAACTTTATTTTATTTGATAAAAAGTGATTCTGTATATAAACAGGGCAAAGTGTCAAGTTTCAATACATTTGTATATTGTCAAATGATCCAATTATTGAGAATATCTACCACCAAAAGAATATTTATCATTTTTGTGATGAGAACATTTAAAAGTCCTTTCTTTTTGCTATTTTAAAGTGTAAAATATATTATTATGAAAAATAGCATTCAAAAATTAGGTAAAAGAATCTCTCACTTCTTGAAGACAGTGGATTTTCAGCAATTACAGGTATAGAAAATATTTTCATTAACCCTAATGGAAGGGGAGAAAATGCCTGATTAAGGAAAGCATAGAGCAAGCATCAATTACCTTAGGGAGAAAATAAAACATCGCTCAGATCATAGAAAAACTTAGTTGTGGCTAAATGGCATTAATTAGTTTAAAATGAGTAACTGGTTAGAGGGAAGCAGAGAGACAAAATTAAGGGAGGGCAAAACGGCTACTTGACTGATAAAAACATGCATCTCACTTCCTGGGGTCCAGAGAGCAGAACAAGTGCACAACTCAATAAAGCAAGGGCAAAAGGACACCAGGAAGCCCAGCGTAACCTCCTTCATAAAGCTGCCAAAAATATACCCTCCTCAATAATTTAAAATTACTTTAATAGAGAAAACAACAACAGAAAAAGGATCTTATTCATAATAATGGTCATGGATTCTCGTTAAAACGTTTGCTAGTATTCATAATTACATAGTTCAACACTCCATTTAGAGAAAGGAGCATTGGAGAAAATCAGTAAAGTGACACAACAGGTAAGGATATACAAACCTTATTATTTTAAATATTTATATTTTTCATCTTATTCCTTAATGATGCCAGATTAATTAGATCTGACTACATATGATGATTCAAACTAGTTTTAACTTTTTTTCTTGTGGTGTCCACAGCTAAGTAATGAAGCCTGTAGAAAACATGGAATTGACAGCCCTAGGGCGATGGAAATGAGTTTTGGGATGAGAGAAATGTGTCTTCTACACATACATTTTCATGAAACGCTAACGTGGCAGAGACACTTTTTAAAAATAACCCAAGAGGAACAAGCTAATAAAGATGCTTGGCCAGCTCAATACTTGCTCCATTTCATATATGTACCTAGGTAGGAAGATGGAGAATTGAGATATGAATTAACTGTAGCACTAATCAAGTGTACAACTCTAAATATAAAATAAAATGACTGAAAGAAGACCCACTAATACTTTTGAATCAAAGGCATCACTTATTGTACTAAGAAAAAACAAAAACAAACAAACAAACCAAAACCACAAGCATTTGACATCCTGAATATTGGGAAATTCAGAAAGATGAACACAAGGGCCGGCCTAATAGCTCAGAGGACTAAAGCGCCTGCTCAGGCAGAATGCAGTGGTTGGGGTTGATCCTCAGCGTGCCGCCCCCGGCCCCGCCCCCGGGGTCCCCTGAGACCGAAATTGAGACTGGGCATGATGGCGCGTGCCTGTAAGTCCAGCACTTGGGAGACTGAAAACATGAGGATCACTTCGAGTCCAATCTACATAATGAAACCCTGTAGATGCTGTCCTAAATACAGGAAAAAAAAAAACAAAAAAAAAAAAGGAAAGAAAGAAAAAAAATAAACACACACTCACAATTAACAAATGGGCTAAACCTATACAGTTTCAAAAGAAAGGTAAATGGACAATAAATATAGCCATTTTTTAAAAAATGTATTTAGTACAGGGTCTACAGGGTCGCACTCCATAGATCGGACTTGTAGTGATCCTCCTGTTTTCAGCCTCCCAAGCGCTGGTATTACAGGTGTGCGCCACCACGCCCAGTCTTAATCGCTGTCTCAGCACATCATGGGGACGGGGCAGGCACAACACACCAGGATTTGAACCCTGGTCCTTGCACCTAAGCACATGCTTTAGTCGGCTGAGCTATCTGGCCGGGCCTGAGAATATAAATTAATATAGTCATTTTATAATACCAAATAATACTCTTGAATCAAAGACATCACTTACTGTAAAAATAAATAAATACATAAATAAATAAATAAATAAATAAATAAATAAATAAAACCACAAG
>NW_004524616.1:7492726-7499856 GCF_000260255.1 Octodon degus
TATTGAGTGAAACAAGCCAGATACAGAAAGTCGGATACCCTGTGTTCTCACAGATTTAAGAAAACCAATACGTCAGCCTTGTAGAAGTATGAAGGCTGCAGTAGTCACTGGATATAGGGAATGACTGGGAAAAGAGCCAAGAAGGAAATTAAGGAGACTTTTTCGGCCCTGGGAAGGGGGCTGAGGGTGAGAGGATAGGGGAGCAGTGAGAATAGAAAGGTGAATAGACTTTATTAATGCGTGATGTGTGCATCGATGGAAAATGAATCCTAATAATTAATTGGTATGTATTTATAATTATTATTTAAAAATTCACAAATGACATTGCCAACACAAAGTAGGATGGAACTAATATAGGGAGTTATTTTAAATTAAAAGAGCATAATATAAATACCATTTCCTTAAAAATGCAAATTTGTAACATTGGTTAGAATTGAAAGAAAATTTAAATTATCTATACAATGAAAATTTTTGAGAAGAAAATATATTCTGCTCTTAGAGTAATACATTTCTACACTTGATTCAAAGGGAAGTTGCACCATTGAAATTAACTGAAGTTAACTATTACTGTCACCTCTGGATCACTAACACATTTCCTTCTTTACCAAAAAACTCCAGCATGTCAGGAGAACTTCTCGCCTAAGCATGTATAATGAAATAGACCCCACTTCTTTTTATTATTTGTATTTTTTAAAGTATTTGGCACAGGGTCTCACTATATAGCTCAGACTCGTAGTGATCCTCCTGTTTTCAGCCTCCCCAGTGCTGGGATTACAGGCATGCACTACCACGCCCAGACTGCATGCTGATCAGTATGGCTGGGGGGAGGGGATAGTGGCATGTGGTGCCAGGGATCGACCCCTGGTCCCTGGGCTTGCCTAAGCGGGCACTTAGTCCACTGAGCTATCTTGTTGGCCCTAGCCCACTTCTGTTACTGCAAAACTTGAGTATATTATCTATTCTTTGAAGTCTTTATTGTGGGATTGGAAATGGGACCCAGGAATGTTTAAGCTATATTCCTAGCTCCCTTACCCACTCCTTAAAATTTTATTTTGAGACAGGCTCTCACTAAGCTGCCCAGGTTGTCCTTGCACTTGTAATCTTCTTCACTCAGCCTCTCTAATAGTTGTAAATACAGGAATGAGGCACTGAATCAGGATGGTGGTGACATTTTTAAGAGTACAAACACAGGGCACAGTCTTCTCATCCCAACCCCACCCCACTCAGCATTCTAAATCTTGGGGGATAAAACCCAATACACTCCATAGTAAAATAGTCATCTAAAAATCACTAAACAAAGAATTTGGCCACATTTTTAATGTAGAAATTCAGAGTAAGTAATTAAATTTCTTCAAATAAACTATTATAACAGGAATATGTCCAGAGCTGAAAGAAAAGCATTAAAAGAAAATGTTTTACTAGATCAAACATACAATTTGAAACAAGCTGTACTGTGACTTAGAATTCTTGCCTTCATACAAGACATACTAGTAGTTGCTTCTCAAATTTATCAATTCTAGAATCTTATGCATTAATATTTCTAGAGAATTCATATTTTAAAGTCATTAATCACATACATTTATTAATAACATTCTTTCAAATGAAAGACCTTTTTTTGAGGGCCGAACTGGGGATTGAACTCAGGACCTTGTGCTTGCCAGTAAAGCGCTTATTCTACTGAGCCATCTCCCAGCCCCTGAATGATCTTCATATGAATAAAAGTGGAGCAATGGACTCAAAGTTTCTGTTGAGTTTTTAGTATAAACACCCTCATCACATTAATTTCATAAAATTTCATTGCATATGGTGTTTAAAAGGTCCTTTTCAGGCTAAGTGTGATTTTTCCCTTGCTTTCTCATAATTTGTGCACCAGACTGTCATTATAACTGGAGAAACATTATGCTTCAATTCAGTGTCTTTAGGATTTAGGATTTTTGATTAAGGATATATAAGTACAGAAAAATCTAGTTTAAGGAATAACTTAGAAAAATTTCCTTAATTCTTCTGTTAAATCTTTGTGACAAATATTTGAAAAGGCCAGAACAGCTTATAGACTGGGTTCAAAGCACCAATCGTAAATATCACACATCTAAAAAATAATTACACAGGGCTGGTGAGAGAGCTCAGCAGACTAAACATCTGCTTAGGCAAGAGCAGGGACTGGGGTTTGATCCCCAGCACCACATCCTGTGCCAGCCACTTCCTTGGGCACACTGAGATGGCCACAGAGACTGGGTGTGGTGGCACATTCCTGTAATCCCAGCACTGCGGAGGCTAAAAACAGGAAGATCGCTATGAGTCAGAGCTGCATAGTAAGACCCTGTACCAAATACATAAAAAAAGAAAAAAAAAAGTATATAAAAATAATTATTCTATGCTCCTGGGATGACTAAAATCACACAGTAAGGAAAGCAGTTGGGATTCACTCGGCTCCATTTCCTTTGTGCTTTGCCCATTATTTGTAGGTATTAATTCACTAAAAATGAAGAAGATGAAGATGAACTTTTCAAAAGAAAATCCAGCTTGTTGGATCAGCATGCCCTGACTTTCTTCTTGGTTATTTTCCAAGGGATACATTAAATAATTGCTAAAATTTTTGTTTATGTTCTCAGATTTTTACCAAATATCCTAAGAGTAGGGACAACACATTAAAACAAAACTAAGCTTCCTAAAAAATATTCTGTGGAAACAACTATGAGAAGAAATAGTTTCTAGCAGGCTTCCTCAGACAGCTCACAGCAATCAGCCTTTAGTTATAAAACTGTCTGCAGTCCTCGTGGAGGGAGAGCCAGCTCTGCACAAGCACGGGGCTAGAGGTGGGCAGCACAGACACTGTGTAAACTACAGACTCCTAAGAAGCCCTGTTCACACAGAGAGATGAGTGATGACGCGGCAGAAGTGCACAGATCAGTAGGTGAGAAATGACTGCCTTGACAAATGACTGATAATACAGAGCTCCATTATGGATTACATAACTCCATTTGGAGATAATAAGGGACACACTTTTAAATCTTAAAAATTTACAATTGAGTTCACCAGGCAGGCCAAATAGCTCAGCAGATTAAAGACCCTGAAAGCAGGCAAAGGGGCCGGGGGTTCAATCCCCAGGCCTGCCGTGTCGGACCCCTGCCCCCTGTGCATGCTGAGAGGACAACTGAGACTAGGCGTGGTGGTGTACGCCTGTAATCCCAGTTCTTAGGAGGCTGTAAACAGGCAGATCATTATGAGTCCAATCTAGTAGTGAGACCCTGAACATCCTGTTGACCCTTCCCTAAAACACAATAAATAAATATGAGTTCACTTACTTCAAAATGAATACATTCAAAACAAAGAAACTAGGGAATCATCTGTTCATACCATACACACTGTATCAGATAAATCCTTTATGGCTTAGCAAAATAGCTAGCTAAATTTTATGCGTAATTTAATGTTCACACGTACTTCTAAAGAGCTGAGGTCATTTTCCTGAGCAAGACATGAGCCTGTCAGAAAGAGAGCAGGAAAATGTAATAACCTCATGGGGCTACTTGGATCTTTGGAGGGAAAACAGAAAGAAATCTTAGCCTTCTAACTTTCAGACTAATAGATTTGCAAACTTCTTTGTTTATGATCTAGGTTTTAAAACCACATAAACGTTTTGGCCACTTATTTCAAACTTGTACCAAGTATTTCAATTGAATATCAGTTTCTGCACAACACCTCTATGTCTAATCTATCATTATTAATCCAGATTCACAGATAAAAAACAAAGACAAAGACGTTTTGCCCTTTGTTCTGTCAAGCAGCTGGTAAGACTCAGATAGAGTGTTTGAACAAAACACTGAAGAATTCAAGTCTATGTTCTCTGTTGTAGTCCTGTTTTAACTCTCTCAAAAACTACTTTATAAGTTTAAAATAGAAAAGGATTCCAGTCTACATACCAAAACAGTGACTGAAATCACAAATGAAAGTAGCAAAAAATAATTGCTTTTAAATCTAGTAGAAAAAAAAATAAAATAAAACCAGCAAGACAATATTCTGCTTTCTACATGTGTCCTGAAATTTATCTCAGTGTTAAGAAATCAAAATGTTTTACTTTTAAAACTTGGCTTAAAGTCTTTTTTTTTAAAAAAAAGAGAAACTTCCATTTATTTAAATACATTGATGGGGCATGAAATATATTTGAAAGGAAATGTTCCTCTCAGAAGAGTTGTCAGTGCTACAGTCAGATCTAAATCTCTAAAGAAAGCAGCTCTGACCTCAGCTTTGAGCCTTGTCCTCTTGCCAACCTACAACCAGGCTAGAGACATGAAACACTGAATGTTTTCATGAGCCTTAAAACAGACAAAAGATAAAAGCAAAGAATGATGTTTTGCCTCAAATACAGCAGCTCTTGACATGCAGGCCATTCTTTCATTTGATGTTTTCAAGAATCCTTCACAAATGTAGTCTCATCAATCCTCAGACTTTAAGGGAGAGATCTCAGTACTTAGTGTCCTGCTTTGATGACTATATCGCATTGGGGAAGTGGGTCCAGAGGGTGTGTGATTAAAGAGGGGCTGAGGGTAAGAAGAAGGGTGGGGTTGTGTGTCCCTGGATTCTACCTTATCTTCTGCTGCTCCACAGGCACAGAGGACTAGACATTGCCTGGCTGTCTCCTTCTCATTAGCTTTCAGTTGAGCATCACCAAAGATTCAAACACTAAAGAAAACATCAAACCTGTTGTGATGAAGTCAAAAGGAATTTACTTCAGTGTTTTGTGTTTTTATGTGACTTAAGGACCAGCTATGCATCCTTTAACCAGACGGGCTTCAGTACAGCATTTCAATAATAGTGAACAGGTTTAGCAAGGGCCAGGAGGAACAACGAGTACAATTAACATCTAAGGCTTTGAATGCATGAAAAAGACTTAAGTCAATTTGCATCAATGACAAAAACAATGCATGTATCTTTAAAATGCATCAAAATGATCTTAGTAAACTAAAATCAAAATGGATCAAAGATCTAATTTATACAGAAACATTAAATCTTCTGGAAGTGAGAATAGGCAGAAATCTCGACACAGGTGTGGTCTAGGATTTCCGGAACAAACCCTGGATCCGATGGGAAATAACACAAGAATCAACAACTTGGATCTCATAGTATTAAAATGCTTCTACTCAGCAAAATTAATCACCCACAGAGTGAAAAGTCAACCATAGATTGGGAAAAATTTTTAGTCAGTTGTCTCTTAGACAAATTTATAACATATAAAGAATTGAAAAAAACAGAAACACAGACTCTCCAAATTCAAAGACCCTTTCCAAAAATGAGTATCTGAGGTGAATACACACTTCTCAGACAAAGAACTATAAATGACAAATAAATATATGGAAAATTCTTCAACATCACTGGTCGTTAAAGAGATGCAAGTTAAAAACAGCACTGAGATCCCATCCCACTCCAGAAACAATGGCCATTATAAAAAATTCAATAAATAACAAATGCGTGATGGGCTAAAAGGAGCCCTTCTCCACTGTTGGTGGGAGTGTAGGCTGATGCAACTACTGTGGAAATCAGTGTGGAGAGTCCTCACAAAACTAGGATTAGAGGTTCCATTTGACCCAGATATATCTCTTCTTCTAGGTATCTTCCTGGAAGAATAAAAAGCCTGATATCACAGCAATATAGACACATCCATGTTTATAGCAGCAGTTTGTCATAACTAATCTTGGAAACAAACCAAATGCCAATCAACTGAGGAATAGATAGAAAGATGTGTTTTATGCAATGAAGTACCACTTAGCCATAAAGAAGGATAAATTTGAGACAAATATAGGTAAATGGATTCTCCTTGAGACCATATTTTTTAATAAAATAAATAAGGCTCATATGTGTAACTATCAAATTGTTGTGGTGTATGAAACTAAAAATGTAAATAAATAACATAATATACAAGATATACTATAAAATGGGAATAAATTATTCAAAAGGAAAGAGAAAGGGAAAGTGACAAAAGAAGGAAAAGAAAAAACAGAGTAATAAAAAACGATAAATTGAAACAAAGCTTTTCAAATAGGGAGAGAATGAGGGTTTGAAGGGTAGAGAGGGGATTGGGCTATAAAAGAGGAATCAAGATATATCATGCATAGTTAGAAATACCCTTTGATGAATATGATCATTATGTATATCCAAAGTGTACCAATAAACAACTTGAAAATCTAAAATGTCGCAGAAATGAGTTCTCTTTTAATTCCTCAGCGATCATTCTAACAGACATGAGATCATTTGACATTAATCACGACGTGTGTTTCTTTAGGTGTGGCAGCTGTCTAAGCCAATGCTTTCTATCTATTTCCTGGGACAACATGTGAGCCCATGGAATAAGAAATACAGCACTACGATGTAGTAGTGTAGTAGGTGTAAAAGCCATGGAAATTATGTTTGATCTTTTTCCATTTTCATTATTCTCTCAATACAGGATCTCACTATGCAGTTCAGACTTGTAGTGATCCTCCTATCTCAGCCTCCCGAGTGCTGGGATTACAGGTGTGCACCAACATGTCCAGTTCTGGGGCCCGCATGGCATGCAGTATCGGGGTTCAAACCCAGGACCTTGTGCTTGCCAGGTGGGTGCTTATGCCACCAAGCTATCTCTCCAGCCCAATGTTTGATCGTCTTGACACCTCATTTTGTGCACTGTCACAAAGTATCTGTGATTCAGGCAGCACAGCTACTGCTCCCTGATACTGTGTGGAAGGCCATCTGACACGGCATGTGTCTGAGACCTGGAATGGGGTCACCCAAGCTAAACTCCTATCACAACACTTACAAACTATTTTACCTTGAATAAGTTACTTATGGTCTTTAAGCCTTAGTTTTCTCATCTATAAAATGGAAATAAATACTTTAAAGTGTTGCAATACAGGACAAACAAGAAAATATACACAAATTAATAGCACAGCAAATGGTAAAATATTAAGTGACTGATAGATGTATTATAGCTTTATTTTAGCTTTCCTTAGACAGTCTCACAAAGAGATTTATATTTGTTATATATATTTCCTGAAATGTTTTATAACACACCTACATATATTTCCTCACATGTAGCAGCCGTAGGAGAGAGCACAGTGAGTGCACCTGGATAACAAGTTACCTCACCCTCTTCCACT
>NW_004524616.1:7501529-7502814 GCF_000260255.1 Octodon degus
CTATCTATCTTTTGCCCATCTGCTACTCCTCTACTTGCTCACTACCTGTGAGCCATAAGATCTCATACTCCCAGAAGGAAATAGGCATAGCTCAGAGGTTTTTACTTTTTTCTCTGCCTGGAATATTCTTTCTTCACAGAGAGGCACAAGGCATACTATTAAGTTAGATGCTGTTCACGTTATCATTTTGTAGGAGGTGGGATCAAATAAACTGCTTAGAGAAAACATGATAACATGCAGATGATCCACTTATCTGGAAGGGATGAAAAGTAAAACCAGAAGACCAAATAAGAGCTAAGTAGCTGTGAAGAGAAAAACAGAAGAAAGAAAAGTCCCTACTGCAAGAATGTCCCTAATTCACAGATATACCCTTAAAACTATAGATGGATCCTGAGTTTTATGGACTATTCTGATGGCACCAAATATTTGGATCATGTGAATCTACTTTTATATTTCATGTTCAGCATGAAAATATCAAAAAAAGTGTTTATATTTCATGGAACTTTCTATTAGTGTCACATAAATGTGTACTTTCCATTCATTATTTCAATAAGTCATTATATACTGTCAAAACTAGCAACCCAGACATTTACAGGTAAAGAATGCCCTAGCCACTGGTGTAAACATTTGGACATTTGCCAGTACAAATTATTTTTAATGAATAAGGTGTCATTTTGTCATCTTATTTGGTGACAATGAGTTTATGTTTTTGCAGGGAAAATTCCTCATCCACTTATAAAATTAACATTGATATCAGCTGATGTAACATAGCCCTCCCATGGTAAGCCCCAAAGCCCCCACATAAGGTCTGCGTGTGCTACTACCTACGAGGGCCTTCTGTCTCACATGATTATTGGTTTTCTTTTCAAATGACAATGAATGTGAGGAAACTCTCAAAAGGAGTTTCTTTAGAGGGTCATAATTTTCATAATATAGATCTTTTACTTGCTTTGTTAGATTAATTCCTAAGTATTTCATTTATTTTTGGATGCTATTGTGAAGGGTATTGTTCCTCTAATTTCTCTCTCAGTGAGTTTGCTATCTGTGTAGAGAAATTCTATTGATTTTTGGGTGTTGAATTTGTATCCTGCCATGCTACTGAAGTTAATTCTTGAAGCTCCTTGGTGGAGTTTTGTTTTTGTTTTTGTTTTTGTTTTTGTTGTGCTTTTCCAAGTAGAGTATCATGTCATCTGCAAACAATATAATGATAGTTTCACTTCTCCTTTACTTCTTCTTATTCCTTTTATTTCTCTCTCTCTTGTCTAATGGCTCTAGCTAATAATTG
>NW_004524616.1:7502914-7512206 GCF_000260255.1 Octodon degus
TATGAGTTAATTAAAAAGTTATACATAATTTAAATGTAGAAGGAAGCAATATAAATTGCTTCTGATTTACTACATTGTATTCAGATTTCTTTCATAATCTCCAATTTTCATTGTCCCATACAGAGAAGTTGCTTGAATATAACAGATAGTATGCAGTGAGAAAGAATCTTTCCAACTCCTTTCTTGTTTATCTCACTGAATAATGGAGAACATCAAGTCTGTGGGTAGCATCCCGAGATGCTGTCCAGCCAGCTTCTCCATAATGACAACGTCCAACATTTTTCTTCTGATTTCTTTTAAAATGTCTATTTTGGCATCTGCCATTTCCTAACCATATTATCACAGCTAAGTACTTCAAATGTGAAGTAGATGATATTTCAAAGGGATGTTGTCAAATCATTTAAGTGTGAAATTACCTATTACTATGAATTCATGCACTTGTTGCTATTCATTGCTATTTTTTACAGAAGGCTCAGGATACAAAAATGAAACAATCCCCCCCCCAACCTTAAAGCACTTTTGAGCAAATTACAAGTGTCCCCTTGTCTGACTAAAGTATGTTATCATGTAAACGTAGTGTTTTCTATAATGGGAAAGGGACAGAAAAGAGATTGAACCACAGGGGCATGGCACTTTCAGAAAGAGATATTTGAGTTTAGCTTGAGGGTAGCAGAGTAATAAAGGCCAAGGAGAGAAAGATGACAGGCAATGTGCATGCACAAGGCTGCAAATAAGCCAACGGTTCATAGATCTGAGAAAACTAGTGTGGAAGACAGGCTTTCCCCTTGGAGGAAAACACAGACAGCACGAGCTCTCAGAACTGAAAAGGCAGAAGGTGGGTTCCAAAGTGAAGAGTAGTTGTTTCAAGACAAGGCTGGACTAGGAAGGCAGAAATGTACGACTTCAAAGCAGATACAGGTCCCTATCTTTGGGGGGATTGTATATGGACAATGAGGAAAGTGTTAAATGTGACAAAGATTTTAAGTCTAATAAGTGAAATTGGTGATGCCCTCAAGATAGCAGGGAAACATGATCAATTTAGGTTATACATCACTGTATAACCTAATTCAGTAGGACAGCAATAGAAATTATTGCAAGCAATATGGATGAATTGGCCTATATAAAAATCCATGAGACTTTTTTACCAAGATGGCACTGAAAGCAAAGAAGAAAACCCTTGTTCCTCCCAAAGCTGAAGCGAAAGCAAAAGCTTTGAAGGCCAAGAAGGTCATGCTGAAAGGCATCCACAGCCACAAAAAAGAAGATACCAACGTCACCCACCTTCCACCATCCCAAGACACTGCAGCTCTGGGGGCAGCCCAAACACCCTTGGAAGAGCACCCTCAGGAGAAACAAGCTTGAGTACTATGCCATCATCAAGTTCCCCCGACCACAGAGTCAGCCATGAAAAAGATCAAGGACGACAACAACACACTTGTGTCCATTGTGGATGTCAAAGCCAATAAGCATCAAAGCAAACAAGCTGAGAAGAAGCTCTAGGTCATCGATGGTGCCAAGGTCAATACCCTAACAGGCCTGATGAAGAGAAGAAGGGATATGTTTGATTGTCTCCCAATTATGATGCATTGGATGTTGTCAACAAAATTGGGATCATATAAACTGAGTCCTGCCAGCTAATTCTAAATATATACTTTTTTTTTCCAAGTTAAAGAAGAAATCCATGAGGAAGGCTTCTAACTTGAGCTCTAGAAACTAAGCAATTTGAGGTCAAGATTTATAAATATTTTTATTTCATACTCTTTATAGTGTCTACTCTTATCTGAGTAGCCACCCCTTGAAAAACACAATTTTGAATGACTGCACAAAGAAAAAATTCTGCCCATTGGATCCAAGTAAAAATGAATAGTGAAGCACTGGGTATGTTTAAACAGGAATATTTTTTGTAGCATAAACATAACTATATAAGTGGAAGTTCCTAAAGTATATATGAATATAACAATTTCTGAATTTTATATTGCTTTATTGTATTACTGCTACATTTAATTAATTTAAAAATGTTCAAAGCAGCAGGATGCTTTACAGTGAAAGATTTCTGGTTTGAAATATTATTTCAAGATTATTAAAAAAAGGTGTTTGACTTTTTCCAGAGAAAGGAAGGAAAGAATAATGAGTTGGATGTATCACTAAGCCTGAAATTTTTATGTACATTTAATGTGGTTGAACTACAGTATTCCTTTTCCATTCTTGAAAAAACAAAAGTAACAGTAGTATTAAGGCAAATAATATAGCATTCCTGATATATGTAAGACTTTATATTCTTAAAGCCCTTTTGCATTTAATTTGGAAAGTATTGCAGTAAGAAAGAAATTGTTATTTAATAAATGATGGCATAAAAACTGTGGCGAAGGAAGCTGGGTGTGTTATTTGTGTGAAATCATGATTAATTAGTCAAAAACCTTTTTCTTCCAAACCTTAACATTATCATTGTGTATTTATTTAACTACAATTTTTCACTTTCAGTTCATGCAACTTATGCTTTTATTTAGTTCAAAAGTAAGGCTTCTAGTTGCATTTGATAAGTGCTGAATCCTAAATATAGTACCATGTATTTGTGTGGCAACATTGAACATTGTGTCAATATGAGGTTAATGAAAAACACTGAAAGAAAAAGTTGTAGTTTTATGACCTTTAAAAGTTGTCATTTTTTCAAAGAACATTCTAGAAAAAAAAACTTTATTTTTTGAATCAATCAATAAATAATTTGAATATAGCAAATCCATCCTATCATTTGTCTGTTACATAACAGTTTTATTATTCTGTTGCCCTGTATTTTAAGAATGTGTACTACTTCTAGGAATCTGCTTTTAAAACAGTGCTGGACTTTTGGAAAGGTGGTGGAGTTATGGTAAGTAGCAGCAGAGAAAAATCCTCTTCAAGATTTTGTGTCCAAATACTAGCATATAGCAACATGAGGAAAAGGACAGAAGTGGTTACTTTGGACCCAGGAAGGATTGGAAGTGACAATGGAAGCCCAGGAGGAGAGGGAAGAGAGATACTTTAACCAAGGAGATGGCTGGTGGTGCCTTCTCCCCGCCAAGCCAGGACTTCGTATGTATGGGAAGGCAGTTCAAACCTGTGGACACATGGTAACTGCTGGCCAGCCCAGAGGCCTCCTGGGACAGATGCATCAACAGAATGGAGCAAGAGACATGGGAGACCACCACGGCCCAAGAACAGCTGGGATCTTGGAGAGGGGACAGTTCCAACTAGGAATTCAGAATAACTGTTGGCTCCACCTAGTGGCCCCTGGCAGAGTTCAAGCCCACAGGAGCCGCACAGAAAGCTACCTGCCTCAGGTAACAGCTTCTGGCCAAAAGCCACCCAGAAAGCGCTGGGATTATCCACTACTCTGTCATAAGCTGCTACTGCCTTGCTGGAATCGATCCTCACTAGATATGTTCTCCTCACCTTGTCTTCCAGGGACAGCAGAGACACACCTTGAAGTGGACTTCTTTTTCTTTCTTTCCTTCTTGCTTCTGTCTCTGTCTCTGTCTCTGTCTCTGTCTCTGTCTCTCTGTCTCTGTGCCTATCTGTCTGTCTGTCTCCTATTTTTGTTTGTTTGGGTTCTTTTGTTTGCTTTGGATTTTTTCCATTGTTTATTCTTTTTATATGAGTGTGAATATGGTCTCTAGCTTTTTTTGTGGTTTTTGTTCAGTTCTTATCCTCTAAAACTTTTATTTCTTTGTTTTCTTTTTCCTTTCAGTCCTCTGAACCAGTGTCTGAAAGTCTACCTGAACTTCCTCCAGCCTCCACCCTTGCTACTTATCCTTCCTTCTTCTACTATTTTTCTATTTTCCCCCTAACTTCTTTTACATTTTCTCCACTGAGGGCCAAATTACCACACTGAGTGCTTACTTATGGCATACAGTTTTCTGATTGTTTTAGATTTTGTTATAAAAACCATAAATTTAGTCCATACAGCTAGCAAATTACTAGTTACCTCACTCTGTCATTTTCTAGGTTCCGTTTGATGCTATTGTTATTGCTGAAGTGTTCAGATAAGGTAACATAATTATTGAAACTGGTTATTTTTCCTGAAATACTAGACTTGAGGCTTCCTAAGGGTCACAGAACAACTAGAGGCCAGCGCCAAAAAGCCAGGGCTGGGCCAGGCATCAGGGGATTCTCAGCCCCAATTTGAAGAGGTAGGATCAGGCAACAGACCCAAAACCCAACAGCCAGCTACACCTAAAAGATACCTCAGTTTTTTCTTCTCTATTTTAATGATTATTTCTTTTTTCAATTCTAACTTTTATTATTACACACTTGCAGTATAGAATGACTATAGTCTTTTAAGGGAGCTGGCACATGGGCATAGAATGTCTTGATTCTCTTGTCATTCTCTTCTTCTTCTTCCCTTTCCCTCCCCTCTGTCTCTGGTCTGAAAACTTATTCCTCCAGCCTAACTGTAACTTTCTACCCTTTTTTCTGTAACTTCAATTAACATCCTTCCCTCTTCCTACCTTCCTCTTCCTTGAGAGCCTCTGATAATTCCATTTCCAGTGTCTACTTCTATTAGATCTGCTATCTCAGATTCCACAAAGAGATGGTTTCATACTGCATGTCTTCCTGTGCCGCATTTGCTTCACTTAGCATGTAATCTAGCTTCATCCACATTGCCAGGTGACAGGATTTACCCACTTTCAAGGCTTTTTAGTATTCTGTGTTCGTGGATTGAAAGAATTGATATTGTCGAAATGCTTATACTACTCAAAGCCGACTATAGATTTAATACAATTCCTACTGAAATCCCAATGACATTGCTTTACAGAAATTGAAAAATGCTGAAAATTCTTATGGAAACTCAAAAGAATCTGAATAGCCAAACAGCAATCTTGATACAGCCTGATTTCAAAATCTTCTATGAGAGTCTGGGGAGGGAGCTCAGTAGAACAAGTGCTTGCCTGGAAATCGCATGGGCCTGAGTTCAATCCCTGGTTCTGACAAAAAAAAAGGAAATTAAGAAAATCTTCTATGAAAATGATTGCTATACATGACTGTATAACATATAGTAACCAACACAACACGTCCCTACCATCAAAATAGATGTAGAGAAATAGAGCTTAATAGAGATCTCAGAAACAAATGTTTGTCTCTATGGTCAGCTAATATTTTTTTTGTGTGTGTGTGTAGGACCAGGGAATTGAACTCAGGACCCTGCACTTGCCAGGCAAACACTTACTCTACTGAGATATCTTCCCAACCCCAAAGGTGCCAAGAACAAACATTGGGGAAAAAATTTATTTGAAAAATCATGTTGGATAAACTGGCCACCTACATGCAGGAGACTGAAGTAAAACCTTTCATAATACCACACTAAAACAATCAATCTTTGATTATCTATAATCAAAGAACATTATAGAACTTAACAAACTAAGATGTTTTGGACAGAAAAGCAAATAGTGAACAAACACAGCCATGGCCTACAGCATAGGAAAATATTTACAAACTATATATCTTATAAAGGCCTAATATATTAGGATCTCAAACTAAAACTGACAACCAAACAAATGACCTGATTAAAAGTAGGCAAAGTACTTAAACAGACATTTTTCCAAAAGAAGAATTTTTTTAAAGGAGTTCATCTCTAATCATCTGAGAAACTCAAATTAAAACTGTAACAAAGTACCATGACACTTGTTAGAATGGATTATAAAAAGACAAATTAGTCAGGGGTGGTGGCACACACATGTAATCTCAGAAATCCAGAGGCTAAGGCAGGAGGATCACCACAAGAAGGCCAGCTTGGACTGCACAGTGAGTTTAAGACCAGTCTGAACACATAGTGATAACCTATTTAATAACCATAACCAGAACAGTAACAATAATAAAAAGACAAATGATAAAAACTGTTGGTGAGGATGTAAACAGAAACCTTGTGCAATGCTTTTGAGAATGCAAATTACTACACATACTATAGCAAATAATATAAAGGTTAGTCAAAAATTAAAATTAGAACTCTAATACAATTCAGTGATTCCACTTTTAGGTGTATGTCCAATGGAATTGAAAATGATATGTCGGACAGATACCTGGACATGTCTGCTCATTTCATCAGTATTCACAGTGGCCATGGGTTAGAGTAGGCTTTGAGTAGAGTAGAATTAGGGTTAGAAAGCATTTTGTGAAGTAGCCCAAATGTCTTTCAGTGAATGAATGGGTGAAGAAAATGCAGTTCTTCCTCTCCCTCTCCTCTTCCCCCTCCCTCTCCTCCTCCCTTTTTCTATCTCTCTTTTTCTTTCTCTCTCTCTCTGTCTCTCTGTCTTTGTCTCTCTGTCTCTGTCTCTCTGTCTTTCTCTGTCTGCCTCTCTCTCTCTCTCTCTCTCTCTCTCTCTCTCTCTCTCTCTCTCTCTCTCTGTATGCAATGATATTATCTTCTACTCAGCTATACTTGCTCCATGAAGAAAACTTTTTTTCCACACACATGGGATGTTTTCACTCATTTCCATATACTACTCAAGCTGCTCTGGGGATAATCCCAACTCTTCTTTTACCATGTGTAGCTACATGATTTTAAAATATATCTGAACAGAAACCTTTATTTCCAAGCACAAATTTAAATTTAAGACCAGGGCTAAAAGACTACTTAATATTTTAATTAAGTTTGCTTCAAGAAAAGTCATGAAATTTTACCTTTACTAATTGCTGATTAGCTAAAAAAATAATAAATGTAAACTTTCTGTGCTTCAGTAAAGTTATAGATACTATATTGGTAACCTGATATTATCTTTTTTAAAAACAATCTGTTATCTATCAGTTTAAACACGACATAGACACAAAGATAAATCAACATGATGATATCCATGGTCATCTCTATAAACTAGCAAACACTTCCCCTTGCCAAAAAGTACTACCAAAGAGAAACAACATCCAATCTTTTTGGAACACTAGTAAAACAGGTCTGATTTTACAGTGGCCAAAAGCTCACATCCCTGCAGTTTAGTCCTTTCGAGGTTTGACTATCAAGTACAACTTTAAAACTGTAAAAATTTATCCTATTTTTTTAATGCTTTAGTGTTATTAAGTATCTGCATATTTTATCAAAGTACCCAAAGCTGAATTTATTTTTGGTCTTGACCAAGTAATCAAGTATTTGGCCATGAATTTATTTTCTAGGTTCAACTTCTAATACAGTCAATTATATTTAATCAATTCAATAATACAATACTTCACAATGAATTCCTGGCTTATTACCCATTTTTTAGTATAATGCTTTTTTTACTTGATGACTATAAGCAACAAAATCCATGGAAACCTTATTTGGATGCACCAGAGATATCTGCTGCATGGACCTGCCCACCTCTCCCCTAACGTTCTCTATCCAGTGAGCTAACTAGTACATATATTTTGAGCCTCGACTTTTTTACATTTTTTAATTAATATATCTCAGCTATTTTGATTCAAAAATGACTGAATCAAACTAATAGAGAATATGTATTTTCTATGACAGGATGTTTACAATTAGAATAAAATTCACACATATTTTGGATACTTGACCTATTATTTATTTCTTCAGTAAAACATTTATTGAGTTCTAGTTCTAGGTTGACTCTAGTATCAATTTTTGTGGATGCCAATATCAACAAAATTGAAATCCTTTCCTCCACAACTCTGCTTTATAGTTTTCATAGAATTATACATAGAGTAGGTGAGGGTGAGAGGGACAGCTTTTTGAGCCACACTGATAGTGTCAAACTCTAAGCATATATTGATTACAGACATCAGATACCACCAGAAGCAATGCAAGATTTTAGAGAATATATATTTATAGACCGTACTATTCAAAGCTGTTCTTCATAATGAAATAGCATATGGTACTTACTTCCAATTAGACTTCCATGTTTTGGCATCCTCTTAGCTGGCTCTAAGATTTAGCGATGTTAAGGGACTTTGCACAAAGACGACTGTATTGGGAAAGGGGGTTTAAATTTTTTCCATTGTCTTTTTGTGCATTATTCAAGTAGTTTCCTTCCAATGCTCCCTAGTAAGAACTGGCAAATAGGAAACTGGCACAACTGGAGGCAGCCCATCCTGTGAACACCTGGACCACATTGTGCAGTCAGAGGCATCAATTAAAAGCAGCGGAGAGACACTTCAGTAATTATGAAATCTTCCGAAAGTTAAATAGGCAATTAGTGGATTTTCCATCTTATTTTTTTAATTTTCTTGGGAAGCTCAAGTGTATTCAATTCTTTCACTTGCAATTACAGGGCTCATTAACAGGAACTGGCGGTGCTTTGTGTATGATAATTATACTCAGTTGTTGATGGGAACGCAAAGAATTAGAAAGAAAATTAAATCAATATTAAAATATGCCATGTTGAAGAAGGTGTGTGGAGAGTTGCTGGCCGCTTAAATATAAGATAGCTACACGTAATGTATGTTTAAAGTTACCTGGGCATTTATGTGACAAGTTATAAATTTGGATAGCTATTTTCAGGTTGACAAATATTAAATTCTCACAGGTTTCAACTATAGTTGAGACTTATTTTCTGAAAAGATCTAGATTATTTTTAAGGACCCACACAACACTGAACTACTCAACAAAGCTCCATTATAATAGATAGGTAGAACTTGCAGATGAGTGAAATATAGGCTATGTCTTTGATATCACAATTAAGCTTTTCAAAAAGCAGATACATGAACAGGCTTATTCAGATTGTTAGCTTCTACTGTGAACACTTTTTACTTCTGTGTTCTCACCCATCTTCCCATTCTTCCTCTATCCCCTCCTTTTTGTTTTTAGAACCCTTCTCTAATGGAGCTACTTTCTCTCATCAAAGCTCAGTGTCACAGGGCACAAAGTTAGTTATCTTTATTGCCACTTCCAGTTATTCTCCTTACCTCCTACACAAAAACGGCATTTATGTCTTCAGATTATATCGAATATTCTTCCTTGTAGTGAAATAGGGCAACTGGCCCACTGAAAATCTTAGCTCCTCAGTTCCCATACCTTGAAGGCAGTTGCAATCATTTATAATATCAGCAGCCACACAAATGTTTCTCGAGATACCTTCCAAATCTTTAACCTCCTCACCTACCATGACCCCACGAATTTGCCGCCACTTCACCTCAGCTCTTCACTGCCAAGTTGTTCGGGACTGTATCAATAAGAAGTCTATCACTTGTGGGTCAGCTCTCAGTATTTATTGTGTACAGCACAACTGGATCTAACAAGATCCTCCACCCTCGTCTATCTTCCTCTTCTCTCCTCTTGGGGGTAGAGTCACAGACTTATATAGGATCTGGGCAGCCAATCAAGTTAAAGCAA
>NW_004524616.1:7518945-7538299 GCF_000260255.1 Octodon degus
AGAAAAGAAAAGAAAAGAAAAGAAAAGAAAAGAAAAGAAATCCTAGAATTATGTTGGTTGTTAGATCACTTTTACCAGATTGAGATAGAGGCCATCTATTTAATTTTCTGTAGGACTTTGATCATGAATGTTAGACTGTCAAAAGCCATTTCTGCATCAATGGAGATGATCATGTGGTTTTTGGTTTTGGCTCTATTGACATAGTGTATTACACTTATAGATTTGCATATGTTGAACGATCCTTGCATCCCTGGGAAAAATCCTACCTGGTCGTGGTGTATAATCTTAATGATTTTCTGATTTCTATTTGCTAGTATTTTATTGAAGATTTTTGTATTTATGTTCATGATGGAGATAGGTAAGTGGATACAACTAGAAACTATACTTATAAGTGAAATAAATCAGACCCACGTGTGTAAGTATTGTATTATCTCCCAAGTGTAAGAACCTGAAAGAATAAATAAAACTTGAAAGGTATAATAGATATCGTAAAGAAGGAAGAAACTGAACTTAAGGATTAAACAATGAAAATGAGAGAAAGAAGAAAGGATTAAAAAAAGTATAGAGGGAAAAACATGTAAGTATTTATACAGGATGGATGAGAATATTGTACTCATAATTTCCATCAGATTTTTTTTTTGAAAGTAGCAGTTAATGTGCAGAATTTTCACCTTGACTAACTCTGTACATTGATATCTGTGATCTGAGCAACCACATCAAGGTCAGCAATGTGCAATACAAAACCTGTGGTTGAATGCACCTCCTCTTGGTCTTCTCAGTGTGTGCTGTTTCTAATGTCTTATCAACTATTATACTCTCTTTAAAATAAATTAAAACAAAAAGAAAATTTAAAATTTCTTGAAAGCAAATATCAATATTCCATTATTTCCCCAATCTTGCATAACTGTATCGGTTCATCTGTGCAGCAGTTTTGACGATAAAAATAGATAATATAACAATCATTATTAATGAGCTATTATTGTTTTAAAAATCTGTAACATATGCATTGTTGTATGTTACCCTGTTCTGTCTTTTTTTTTTCTATTTATTTTTGCTTGTGTTTTTACTCTTCAAAATAAAATAAAATTTTAAAAAAAGAAACACCCACAACTAAAAGGAGTTTCTACACTCATCATGGGATGCCAGAACAGCACATATTCTTCTGAACTTAAAAGAACACAGTACAGTGACACTTCAAAATCCTTGTATGTGTGGTCTTTTTTTTTTTTTTTTTTTTTTGGCAGAACCGGGGATTGAACTCAGACCCTTGTGCTTCCCAGGGAAGCGCTTATTCCACTGAGCCATCTCCCCGGCCCCTTGTGTGGTCTTACTAACAGTGCTATATTTCACTTGGAAACAAACAGGATTGAGGAGGGGGTCAAATCTAAAGAACACAGACACTTTAAATTTTACACTTAATAATAACAGTTATTCCATATAATTCTTGAAAGATACTAGTTTCTTTCTATTTCTCCTAGATATATAGTATAAACAGTTTTATTTCTTCTAAATAAATATTTCTACCACTCAATCTTTAAGTAATAGTTCCCTATATACATTAAATAGTTATTTTAATAATATTAAATAGTTATTTCTAGGAAAGAAAGTACAACTTTATTATCTCAAAATTATTCAATTAAAACATAGTTGAGTGTCCACTGTACATAAATCATTCTATTCAGTTTGTAAGACATGTCAAATTTTCACGGACTCTTTATACAACATTGTAAACAGAACTGTAGTGATATATCTAATAAAACTGTAGAAAGCTTTCAAATTCACAGAGACATATAGGCTATACAATGATTGTAATACACAAAAGGAAAAGAAATACGGCTGCCAGTGGTCCTGGAGAATCTTCAAGAAGGTAACAACTAACGAGCTGGAAAGTTTTATTTGTAGGTTTTAGCTTACCATGATGTGAAAACGCTTTAGTAAGCAACTGTTTCCCATCTGAAGTCACCATAATGTGTGGTGTCCAAAATACAGTTTTGAAAAATGAAAAAGTAAAAATTCAGGAAGAGAAACTGAATTTTATTTGAAAAAATTCTAAAACATTTTTCTGAAACATCATTCTTATAAGAAGACTACTGAAAAGGACTTTGGCACCCTGGACTTCCTGACAGAGACAGAGACCTAGAAAAGCAGGGTGCTCCTGCTGAAGCAGCCACCAGAAGCTGTTACAAAGCTCAGCCCTGCCATATGCCTGGAAGTTGGGACACCAGAGTTTACTCTGGTGCTCCTGGTTAGCCCTAGGCTAAGATCAAGCCTGATAATCTGAATAGATGACTCCTTATTTTCTTTTTGGAAAAGTTTGCTTATATAATGAAAATCATCTCAAGTCAAAGTACAATGTGAGTTAAATCCAAGCAACAGAAACAGGACTAAGGAAAGCTTTGCTAACCTGAGGATTTGGTGAAAATCCTGGAACTGTCAACGTTTGCCTCCTACTTACTTTACGAGAGTCAACTTCTTCTGTATTGAGTATCCCAATTACATTTTGTTTGGAGAATAGAGCAACATAAAAATAGCTCCGACTCACAGGAAGGTATCCTAAACTCAAATGTCATCTCTGTTACTAATTAAGCAAGGGCCTTTGGCAAGCCTCTTTTTCTGGTCCTAAGAGGGAGGGTGACAAAGCAGTTTCTTGAGTTGCTTCAGGGTAGGTACAGCAAGTGATTATAGCAAGATTCAGGAAAAATCCTTACCATATTGGTGAGAAAAATCAGGACCAATAGATGAATTTGGTTAAGGGCTACATAGTTGCTTATGTTTCCTCTAGAATATGATAAAAGAAAGCAATATCAAGAAGAATATTGAAAAGGGAGTCATAACTAGTACAAACTTCTGACAGAAGTAGAAAAGACTGGTTTGAAGAAGTACACAAAATAAGAGGAAAGATTCTTGGCTCTTGGCGCTGATGTAGTCTCAGGACATGTGTGTCCAAGCTGTGGGTTATTTTTCTATGGTAGGAGCCAGTGTGTGTTTGAGAACAGTAAGTTAACGTGGCATAGCTGAATACATGGTGGGGTGGTCATAATACAAAATAAAGCAGTGCGAACAAGGGATTGTTTAAAAGTAGGAAAACCGTGGGCCCTGAACCAATGAGAAGAGGAAAGACTGTGTGAAGCAGATACTTCAGCTCAGTGAGCTGGATTCTCACCAAACTGGAAAAGATGATGAATGTTTGTGATTAAACTATGATGTTAAACAAATTTAGGAGCATATTAAGAAATCAGATGAAATGCCAGACTAGAAAGACATCTTTCTCTGATCCTTCTACGCTAGGGAAGCAACAGCAATAGCTTACAGAGTGTGCACTCAACCAGCGTTTCTTGAATCAGGAAGGCTGTCAGCGACAGTCTTTGGTAAGATCCATACCAATTTCTTAGAGACAACACAAGCAAGGAGGTATTTCATGGACCAGAAAGTGACGCAAAGGAGAGATTTTGGTAAACTATGCATAGTTACCAGCAAGCAACCTCACTGTATAGAAATGCCTTAAAAATCATCATAATTACAATCTTCTAAGGAAAGGAACAGATAAAGGGTCACGGGACTACTAAGTGTCTTTTTAAAAACAACTTTCACCAGAAGCCTAGGACTGTCACTAATTCATTAATGAATATTTTAACATTATTAAGAAAGGAGTTTTACAAGCTGGTTCTAAATGTCAAAGATTGTATGAGCTAGTAAATGTTCTTGTTGCAAAATGAACTGAGATTTTAGGATAATGAACACTAAATTCATATCTTGAAAGCAAAAGCTAAACAACTACTACCACTCTCTCACCAGATTTCTAAACAAATACAGTTTCCTGAGGCATTTGCATGTGTTGACTCAGTAGTAGCAAAAGCAAAGACTTCTTCCAGAAGAATGAGCTGCAAAAAGCAAGTTCTACTCACAGCATATGCAGGAAACAATTACACACAAGGTAAAGAAGAAAAGAAAAAGGCATTGCTCTTCCAAACTGACGAATGTGAAGTAGAAGCTATCAGTGGATTCCTTACTGTTTGTAATAAAAATATTTCCCCTAGGCAGCTAGTTAGTCAGAGTTATTTCCTTCAATTTAAAACAAAGGCAGCACAGAAAAAAAGGAAAAAAACAATAGTGTTTTATACTCAACATGATCATTTGGTAACCTATTAAGCTTTTTTCTTTTCTCATGGTAAATTACATTGTTTGAGCCTAACTTCATAAAGTCTAGACCCTGCAATTTATAAAGTATTCAAGGAGAAGCCGTGGCCTTTGGGAATTCGCTCAGATTTGGCTTGAGATGAAGATTCTGAAATATGCAGATTTAAGCATCACAGATTTCATTATGCAAAATGTGAAATCAATGAATAGCAGACAAGACTTTCATCCATTTCTCAAATTAAACAAAATTATTTGAACTGTTTTCTAAATTCTTAATATATGCTACTAAAGTTGGTTTGCTTCTGAAACTTATCTAGAACAAGTAAAAGTCATTTCAAAAGCACCCTCCTTATCTGAAGACTATCGGGATTTTCAGTGAAGAACTTAATAAATAGACTTTATTTCCAGGCCTATGTGAGCCATTGTATAACTGTGAAAATTTCTTAATTTCTGCCAGCCTCAATTTCTCTATTTAAGATGGACACAGAATGAACATGGGGGCCTTCGGCACGGATATGAGAGTCACTGTATAAATCATCCGTCATGTTCCCAATAGTTTGTGCCCAAACATGATCACTAATAATATTCAAAATCATGTATGGGGGAAATGCTGAAAACATTAAAGGCCAGGTGTGAAGGCGCATCCCATATTACCAGAACCGTGGTGGGGAAGGGGTTAAGCAGGATTACCATGCATTCAAGTACAGCCTGGGCTACGTAGTGAGACCCTGTCTCAAAAACTAAAAAGATAAAAATTGTCTCAGCTCAACTCAGTCCAGTTGCTCTCTGTCTTCAGCAGTTTACCTGCCAAGGTTCCAGAGTCTCCTCTGCTTTACTGCCTGAATAGCAGGCAAACATGTTTAGAATGCATGATTTCCCCATAGCCATTTCTAAAACCTTCCCTGGCAGAAATGCTTTCCACCAGACTTCCCCGATCCTCACTTGCTGTGGTCTGAGAGTGCCTTCCAACAGCCAGGTGGTGTCAATGTGGGGTATTAAGAGGCGAGGTGTTCAGAAAGTTACTGGGCCAGGAGGAGCCCCCTGGTAAAAGGCACTTAGGTTGAGATAACAAAAGATGCATGAAGCTGGGGAGAGATGGCTCTCTCCTCTTTGCACCACCTGTCCTGTGAGGCTGAATGATAGCCCTCTCTTCATCCTAAATATATTGCCTTGACTTTGGGCAGTCAGACTCTGGTACTAAGAGAAAAACATTTCTATGGTCTATTAATTACCTGGTCTGTAGTATTTTGTTATAGAAGCAAACCTGGCCAGAGCATCACCTAACCTCTGAGAAATAAGAAGACTAATTTTACAAATAGAGTGAATGTCCTTTTAAGATATTTAATAAAAACAATACCAGCGAAAGGTTCTCCAGAGAAATGAAGATAGAAGTTCATGGGAAAAAGTAGGGAAAAAATACAAAATTACTGTACAAATGTCTTAGATGTCATGAAAAAAATCACATGAAGACAATTTTGGTGTAGCGGAAGCTGTACTACAGGAGCTAGCAGTCCTCACAGGTTCCAGGTTTGTGTGCCTTATAGCAATTAGTATAGTACTGTAAATGAGATGGAAGCTCTAATAGGTAATTTCAAAGGTTCACAGCTTATTTTGTGGAGAGACCTCTCTTTTATCTTTTTATTTTCAGTTCTTCATGCCTTCTCCCAAATCAAATACATGAAGAAAATTAGGCCACGAGACATGTTCAGAAATCCATTTCTCAGAATATTCACACATATCAGAAAACCTTAAAATATATGCTGTCTCCAAAAATATAGGAAAAAGTGACATAGGTGAAGCTCATAATTATAGATCATGTTCTCTTGCTGAACCTTGAAATTTTGAAAGGCGAACTCATAAAGAATTCTAAAAGAAGCCACAATCAACAAAATCCAGGAGCAATTTATTATCCCCTGAATGCACACTTATTTTTAAAGAGAAGTCTGTTTTTCATTTGGGGATTGTATCCTGTCTGAATAAAAATTTATTTTCTTAAAATGCTTTAAAAAATGGACAGTCAAAGGGGAGCTAATTCATAACTATAAAATATAGTCATTATTTATTTTATAAAGAATTTAAGTTATAAGGCACAAGTTGTAACTTTCCAGTGACTAACTTATTCACTGGAAAAAGTCTCTTCAACTTTGGCAAATATGAATAGCAATAAATCAAATTTGCTAACTTCTAGGTATAATGTCTAGAAATTAAGTTTCTGGTTTGTATAAAGATAAATTTCCTTATAAATTATATTCCTTTAATTTCATTTTTCAAGTTGTCTTAGACTCCAGATTTTGTTAATAAACACAGATTGAAAAATTAATTTTAACATTACAATTAACTATATTATTTTATTATATCACAAAATACTCTTGTTACATAAATTCCCTTTGGCATACATATTCATTATATTCATCCCCTGATGTGAATAAAATTAATTTTGTGCACTTGTTTTGAGAATTATGTGGTACTTCATGATATTTGGTAATGTTCTGTATTGTATCTAAGAAAGAATTTGGAACTTCTAATTTACTGAGTAGTTATGGTAAGCTAAAAACTCCCCGCTATCCCAAAAGATATGCACACCAAATCCCCGGAGCTTGCGAATGTTTCCTTATTTGGAAAAAAGATTTTGCAGATGTAACTAAGTTAAGCATTATGAGATGAGATCATCCTTGATTATCCAGGTTGGTTTCAGTATTAGTCAGAGTTTTCTGCTAAAGGAGAACTGAGAGAGATGGAAAAGGAAGGAGGAGGGAGACATGACAGAGAAAGAAAAAAGGGTTTTTTTAAATATATATTTAGTACAGAGTCTACAGGATCTTACCACACAGATTGAACGCATAGTGATCCTCCTGTTTTCAGCCTCCCAAGAGCTGGGATTACAGGCATGCACCACCATGCCCAGTCTGTAATAGCTGCAAGGGCTGGCATGTTCAAAATCTATAGGGAAGTCTGGCAGGCTGGAAATCCAGATAAAAGGTAAGACTGCAGTCTCGTGTATGCAATTTGTACAGCCTGTCAATAGGCTACTATTCCAGACAGGGTTTATGTTATAGTCTTGAGGACAAATTCTTCCCCATGAAACTTCAGCTTTTGCTCTTAAGGAAGTCTTTAGCTAATTACATAAGACTGACAAATATTATAGGGTTAATCTACATTACTGTATAATTAATAATATCTATAATTACATTCCCTAGACCATCTAAATTAGCATTTTCCTAACAACTGAACGTCATGGCCTTGTAAATATCTAAAACTAGCCTGGAGAAGCCTTAAATCTAAAGATCTCTGTCTCCCTAGAGACAAATAGGAGGAAGGGTAAATGAAGATGCAGCAGAGATGTGGTTATGTTTCCAGAACCACCCAGTACTACAGAAAAGGTGAAAGCAGTAAGGAATATTATCCCAGGAGGCATGCAGGAGTCAGGCCTCTTGACACTTTGATTTCATTTCAGCTTCCTAAACCACAAGAAAACAAGTTTATTTTTGAAGTACCTACTTTGTGGTAACTAACAGCCATAGAAAACACAATAGGAAATAAATATCTACTTCATCTCAATTACTTTTCACCAACTGAACCTCTCTATTAAGTTATTTTATGGTATTATAAAGTATTCTTATGCCCATCTTACATTTGCTTATATCAAGGATAACTAATCAATATTTCAAAAGCAATGAGCACCTTGCATATAGATTTTCTAATACAATAATTTGATTAACAAATACAGATTGATAACAATGACATAAAAAGAAAATCAGAAATTGAGAGTTTTTCTTGAGTTATGATAGGTGTGTTGTAAAAAAGGAATGCAAACAAAGATTATTCAAAAGGAAGAGTTACTACAACTAGTTGCCTGCTGAATGAAAGGAACAAAGAAGAACAATGTATCAAATATAATCTTTTGGACTGCTTGATCAGGACAAAAAGATACTCTGACAAGACTCTGTGTGTGTGTGTGTGTGTGTGTGTGTGTGTGTGTGTGTGTAAAGTTGTGTACACATGCACACAAACTGTGGGTAGAGCAAAGGTGGACTGACAAAAGAAGGAAAAGATAAAGACAAATGTAAATAATACAATGAAGACTTGAATTCAGAATATATTGAAGTTAGGAAGTTGGATAAACTTTCTTTTTTATTTCTTTTCTTCTTTTTTTTTTCAATTATTTGGTTGTTGCAGGGTCTTACTATGCAGCTCAGACTCATGGTGATCCTCCTGCTTTCAGCCTTCCCAGCACTGGGATTATAGGCATGCGCCACTATGCCCAGACTGTAGCCAGCTCAGTGCACCCTGCTGGGGTTGGGGGAGTGGCTGATGGGCCATGAGGTGCCAGGGATTGAACCTCAGTACCTGCGCTTGCCTGCCTTTGCCTAAGCAAGTGCTTTAGTCCACTGAGCTATCTCGCCAACTCTCAGAAAAATCTTTGTTTATAAGCTTTTTCATTAATAGGGAGTTACTACTATAAACACAAATGAAGCAGTTCAGCAACTACAGATAAATCTATCTTTAATCTGGTTGTATTTACATGAAAAGGTATTGCTGTTGAATAAATATAAAAATTTAATATAAAATTTGCTTCCAGATCTAAAAGTAAACAAAAAAGCCCTAAAGGTTATGATATATTTTGCTTTTCCACTGATGAGAAGCAGCAGTATTGTAGGAACACTGATAATAGTTTCCTTGTAGAAATTGGACATTGTGTTTTCTGTAGCACTTATACTAAAAGGAAAAAAAAAAGTATTTTTTAGTTTCAAGAAAAATGACCTTATTCAGGATAATTTCCTCCTTAACAGTGAAGAATTGATTTAGTAATAGTTTATCATGCAAGATGTCAGAATCATAAAATAGTTTTACAAATATATTTGGAAATAATTTCACTTTATATCTTAACAACTTAAGTTTGCCCATCCTTTGGGGTGGTTTCATTTTAAAGAAATACTAATAACTAACCCATATATAGTGCTTCCATGTAGTAGGGATAATTCTGTGCTTTCCAAGTATTGATGCCTGCCCTCTTAATGACTCTATCTGATAGATACTATCCTACTTTATATATGAGAACATTGAGTCACAGTGTTGTTAAGAATCGTGGCCAGGACCACACAGCTCATAAGGGCCGAGTCAGGGCTTCATGTAGGTTTCCATCACTGCTCTATAATACCCTGTGCATGATGTGCTAAAAATATGCTTGCTATTTATTTAAAATTATGTAGGCTCCTTCCTTTACATAGAGATCCCTTGTGTATAGAGGCAGAAACAAGCTATAAAATGAAACAGATAAACAATGAAAGACAAGCCTTCATTTACCCTGTGTTCTACTAAAGCTGTGATGATTCAGCTTACATTCATTTTGAAATTCCTTTTCTTACCAATCACACTTATACTTAACATCCCGCAGTGCTACAGCCCAACTCTATCAAAGTCCTGTAAAGCAAAAGAAAGAAAAATAACCCTAAGTGGAAGCATCCTCCGTGGCGTGTCATTGCAAGAGGGCAGCACAGCCTGAAGTGAACCTGAGCTTCGCTGTGAACTACTATTTTAAAACGTTATTATTTCTGATAACCAGAACTTTCTTTCACCGTTTAAGAAAGTCTGTTTAAGAATCAAATTCCACCATTTGGCAATTTCTGAATCAAGCAATTACATCCAGCACAGAAGAAAGAAATTAAAGTTTGAGATTTTGAAGCATGTCACACAAATTTCAGGTTTTAAAGATGGCACTGTATTTATTCACCTCTTCCACCATGATAAACTTAATAATTACCAAATTGTAAGCAATCTTAACATTGATATTCAAAAATGAAAGTGAAGAAGCAGCAGTTCTTGTCCTCCTCTCATATCTTTCTACCAATATTATTTCTATCACATGCCACTCCTACCTGTTGGTGACCAATTACCAAAATGACATACTGAAAAGGGAAGGATGGAGTACCACTACAGCTTTTTGCATGAGCTCATACACCAAATATATCCTCTTTTTTCCTATAAAAGGAAAACTATAAGACCTATTGGCATAGACGGGGACACATCAAAGCACACAATCGCTTCCAAATATGTGCTATGCAATCACACTCAAAATGATCATGAAGAACTCATTCAACACAGGGGTTGGACAGGATGGAGTATATTTTCCCATAGCAATGTCAGGAACTGGACACCCACAGGCAGAGATGCTCCCAATAGGGTAAAGAGTATTGGTATCAGATTGGAGTAAGCAGGGAGTCTCTACCTGCGTACACACACTGGAACCCTGAAGGGAAAAAAGCATCACCTCTCTATCACTGTGTCTAGACTCCACCTCACCTCTCATAAAACTTCTGTACTTCCTAAGAAATTAAACATTTGAATGGTTTCATAATATTAAATGCTAGTATCTTATTCATACTAAAACACTTTGTTGTTTTCTTTTTTATTAATTTTAATGAGAAAAATTGCAAAGAGACAGATTCAAAACAAATTAGTTACAATAACTAATACATTGCATATTATTGTCTTCATAGAAGTTCATGAAACTGAAGGCTAATATTCATTGAGTGACGGTTTGCTTCTAAAATCTTTGGATAAAACTAAAAGTAATTACAAAAACCCTGTGCACTGAGGGATATTATTCTCCATTTAACAATCAAGGAGCTGAGGAATAGAAATATGAAGTCATTAACCATGTGTAGATAATATTAATAATAATAAATAATAACAAAGTTCCATCACATGTTAAAGCAAGAATGTCAGCATAAGCCTTGGGGCTCCAAGTCATGTTCTTAATGCATTCTCAAGACTTTTGCTTGAACTAATGAAAAATAAAATTCCATGACAAGCTGATGCTATGAAAAATGGAAGGCTCTCTTTATCCACAGTTTTGCTTTCCATAGTTTCAGGTAGTAACGATGATAAATAATCAATAGAATATTAAGTAAAAATTTCCATAAATAAACGATTCATAAGTTTTAAATGACGTTCCAAGGATCATGATGAACTCCTGTGACACCTTGCTGTAGCCTGGAGACACATTCCCTCCATCTAGTGTATTCGTGCTGTATAACCATGCATCCCTTTGCCACTAAGTGACCACCTCAATAATCAGATCAGCTGTCAAATGGCAACAAAGCACATTATCATAATTAAGACTTGCCAAGGAAGAGCTATAGAATGTTCCTTTAATTGGAAAGGTGAAAGATCCTGGCTCAGAGTAGAAAAGTATCACATGCGAAGACTTCTAAGATCTACAGAAAGCAGAATACCTCCTATCTAGTAGAATTGCGAGTAAAAAGAAAACAAACTCCTACGTAATAGAATCATGAAAAAAAAATTGGTACTGTCGTGCCTAAAAGTTTAAAAATTATGACACAGTCACAATAAATTCTTAGGTGATATGGAAAAACATTAAATGTGTGTACATATGTTAGAACACAGGGATTGGTGCTATCTATGGTTACAGTATCCACCACGATCTCAGAACAAATTATTCAGGGCATGGGGGAAGCAGTGTAATGACTTTTATATGGGGGAAACAGTTAACAAAAGACTCCTCCCAAGAACTTGGATTAAGTATCATTAATAGTAGGCAACGGGAGGCTGCAACAATCATAACAAAGAATTTATTAGTTTTCAAAAATGATCTTTTTGAAAAATGGGTTACTGAAATTTAAGTCTCGTAGATGAGCTGAATAAGAGAATGGGCATCACTGAAGGACAAACTAGGAGAATGAGCCAAGAAATTCCAGAAGCAGCTGGAAACAGAGACACAGAGAACGAAAGACACGCCAAAGATGTGAGGGCTGATTCCAGTACTCAGCAAAAAGCTTTTCAGAAGGAAAGAATAAGCGAATGAGGTGCAAGGACATTTAAGCCAGCAACAGTACCGACTATTCCTAAGCTGAGGAAAATGTTAGGCTCCAAGCCTACAAAGCCCCAACAAATGGTACATAAACAAGGAAAATAGATATAGTGTGACAGCTCACAATGAATTTTCCAGATTTAACAGATATTTATGTTTCATTTTTAGTTACTTCAAAATTAACAGAAGTAAATATATAGGAGTTCACCTAACATTAATAGATCATGATTTTAATTTCCTATTTCATTATTAGTATTAAGAGTTTCCTAATCATCTCGCCTCTAAATGCAAACCTTACGTTAGCGTTTTCCCCCTTTGGGGCTATACTTAATCTGCTGTTCTATTCACTCTTTCAGTTACAGAACTGAGACTTACTCAGGCCAGCATAGAAGGGAGAGCAAAGGTGACAACTGCTGCATTGTGAACCTGCTAAATCCCTGTGGAAGTTCACCATCAGCCTCCCAGTGTGGTACCAGAGGATAGTTCTGGAACCAAGATAGTGTCTGTGAGTCTGAGCCTCCGGAACATGAGGAATGGTTGTCATTAACAGTCATTTGTACTCTAAGAATTCCTCCCGTAGGTCTGCTTGTTTGGCTTTCCTACCATTAATTCATTAATTTTTACCTTTGATTCAATCTATCTTTCTTTTTCTTTTCATAGCATTTAAAAATATTTTATTTATCTATTTGTTTGGTACTAGGTCTTGCTACACAGCTTGGACTCATAGTAATCCTCCTGTCTCAGCCTCCCCAGCACTGGCATTACAGGTGTGCACCACCACACTGGGTTTCGGTGGCCAGCACAGAATGGCGCCAGCACGACATGTGGTACCTGGCATCGAACCCATGTCCTTGTGCTTGCCAAGTAGGCACTTAGACTTCTGAGCTATCTCCCCAGCTGACTCAGTCTATCTTTCACTTAACTATAGTTGTTGATTATGTATTCCTTTAATTTACTATGACTTATTATGGTCCTGTCTTTGACATTACCCTCATGTCTATGTTCTCTTTTAGTTAAATCTTACTTCCTTCTGCATTTGCTTCTGTTTACAAGTCTTCTTGTAAGTCTTTTCTCTTCTGCCAGACAGAGACTGCAAACAACATCTGCTTATTGATTTTTATTGTCCAATATAATGGGGCAGCCCCTATATAAATACCTACATTGCTTGGTTGTCTCTAATCTTTAAGAAATTGAATGTGTAATATTTACTTTTCTATGACAGCCTTGACAATTAATCACAGATTTGTTGTCTCATTTACCCCTTATTTGTCATCTTTCATGATTATTAAATTTTAACATTATTTACCATAATTTGTGTTATTTTCTCTCTTCTAGGCAATTTTATTTTATTTTTTTTTGTAACTGGAACCTTTTTCCAAAGTTCTATAACATAAAGATCTATGTTTACTGATTCATGTCCATTCTTCTCAGTGTTAGACAGGATTGAGAAAATTTAAGTGCTTCATGCTTTCCATTTATAAAATAAAATCAGAAAGGAATAATTAAGGCTGTGATGTTTTTAGGTCACAATATTTAAAAAATATAGAGATTCAGAAAGCTATGGATAAAGATACAAATTGCCTTAGATGAATAAACATTTCACAAAATTGCCATCAATATTTCTTGATTAGACAGCAGATTTGCTATTTAAATAAAATCTCTGTTTTATTTCCTCCCACCACAGAGTCCTTAAGCACCTACTCCTGTTGGTGAACTGGTCTGATCAGTGCCAAGGATCCAATGCCCTCTCACAAAATGCATTTTAGCACTATTTTTATTGTTGATAGATTGAAAAGATGAGCAATGGCTATAACTAATAAAGTTAACAGATGGAGAAAATATCTAGCCATAACTCATGTCCCCACTTAGTCTGGGAACCCCACAAGCACTGTGAGATGATTTCACAGAAATTATGACTGCACCATGAACTAATATTTCTCAGTAACAGATGATAAGGTTCTGAGTCTGGCTACTCTTTTATCGAGAAGGAGTCCGGCTCCTTAGTCTAGGGGACTACCCCAGCAGGAGCTGCCACAGTGATCACTTATGACAATCTTAATCAGAGAGTCTACATAATATTATCTGTGAAGAGAAACAAAAGTGATATAAATACACACAGTGCAGCAGAGAGGGCAAGGTCTACTTATTGGTTTGTGCTGTCCTAATCTTTTCAGTGCATTGCACCTTGGTTTTCAAGCTGTGCTGTTGCTCCAGGAATCTTAATGCATGGAGTTGCCATTCTCAATTCTGCTCCTGAGTTTGTTCTACCATCACTTCAATGAACTGGATCTATTTTTACACAGCCTGCCACCTCCTTTGCCAACTCCACTTCTACATCCAGTTTACAAATACATTTTACCCAAACTTGTCTTTTTGTCCTCATCTTCCCTTCAATGTTACCTGAATGCTGTCATTTCATCTGTCCTGCCTTTAAATGTTATCTCTCTTTTGGCAATAAGTTTATTCCCTTTTACACACATCTGATACAGGTTTAACAACATTTCAACTTGTAGAGCTTACTCTCCTCAAAGAAGATACCCTTCCCTATTCCACAGGAATGTATGCCATTTTAAGATTCTGGACCATTCTTTGGGGTTCTATTATAAGACATTTGATCAAGCACAGGGTACACATTTAAATTTTTAAAAACATAAATATGTATTGCCATTAATCCCTCTCACGACAATCCTCTTCAGTTAAAACATACTTATCCCCTATATCTGCCAGTTTCTGAAGCAGTTCTATAAATCCTCCTTCCTGACAATTTTTGGTTGACTTATCACAGATACCTCAAAATACTAAGTTCCAAATTCAAAATATTTACTTTTCATGGTCATTTTGACTTTGGTAAAGAACCAGGAGTTCAATGGATCTAGACACACAATAATATTTTTATGAATATGCTTTTACTTTGGATAGTATTTGGCCTTAGTGTTCACTGTATTTTTTTATCACAATTCACGAAAACAGTCATGATAGAGGATTTCCAGAACAATTTCAGAAGTGGCAATAATGATGACTTAAGTGAGTTTAAAGTGAGGTAGAGAAATTTGAGGGGATTAGTGACAATGTGCCTTTTACTGTAATATACATTTGAAATCAAACATTTACTGTATATTTTGGTTACACCTTACACATGTCCATGTCCAGTTTTCTTCCTCAACGTGTAAGGATTTGGTTGTATTGTGAGCACATGTTTGCTATGGACTCAAAATCAGAAGACTGGGTAAGCTCCTTCTTAAAAATATTTTTTCATTAGAAAACTAAAACAACCTGGAAAGAATCAAAATTCAGTAGGACTTGTGATATAGTTTCCCCAAAACTGTTGGTTCAAACTTTTTAATTCTTCTGTAGAGATCTCAAAATGAAAGTTATACTTGTCTCATTAGAGAATGAAGAAATATATTTTATCTCAACAACAGATCCGTACAATATAGAATGACACAGACTATAATGCAGCTTCTCCCTCGGTGTACCACTGCCTTCTGCTCCTTCCACAGAGGTGACACCAGTGTTTGAAAGACATTGCCCCATGTCTATTACTAAGTTTTAATTGTAAATATGTATATGCTTTGACATTGTTGGCAAAAATAGGATAGTGATTTGTAGCTTTTAGGAATGTATGTTTCCATTTAAGAAAAAAAATTTTATATGATAGCACATAGAAGTATGTCATATTTTTGTAATAGATGCATTAGTAGTCCAAGCATGCCTTCACAACAATTAATACAATGGCTATGGTGTTGAAGGATAGCAGAAACAATGTTATTTTGCAAAAGATAACTAGTGGTCCTTTGCTTGCCAGTTGAGTTTGATAACAAAACTGAGTCAGATTTTCTTAAACCTCGATGAGTCTTGTTCACCCTTCTGTTTCTACAGATGAGTGTCTGTGTTAAAAATGAGTGCATTTACACAGACGGTGGCCACAGTCATTCTCCACACAATCAGAAGAGTCTTACCTAGAACTAGAACCAAACTGTGTAATTATAGCACCTAGGTTCGCTTCCTTTCATCAGCTTTCAAATTTTCAAATTTAATTTTTATCCCTCACTTTTTGCATTTATTAAATCTTCTCTAATAGGTAAATGTGTTTATATACCTAGCTATAATTTTGTGAGTAGTTAAATACCATTTCTTTAAAATTGCTGGCATGTGAAAAGGCCAAAATCAAGATTCTGCATCATAGTAATAACTTTGTAGTCTTTGTGCAGATGTAGTATCTTGCCTGCTTTGATTGATTGGGCAAATGATGTCGATTATCAGCGCCCTCTGTTAACTATAACATAGTATTTGAAAACGCCATATATAAAGTCTTGTGACAATCGCATGCGTATTCATCTATGGGGATTACAAAAACAGTATTATACCACCAGATGGCTTAGTAACAATACTTTCTCCTATTATTCAAATATTAAGAAGATATATCTTATAAAGTTTACTTACTAAATGTTCTCTAAAGTGTCTTTAAAAGGTTAAAAGTGCAGTCTAACTACACAAAACACCAATTCATTTATTTTTTGAGCAGACTATATTTATTGAGGGAAAGAAAACGCCTGTCCAAGAGAGGGACAGGAGGAGGGTCTGAACGGGTAGTTCCCCCAAAACACCAGTGTAAAGCTCTTGGTGATGCCTTCCAATGAATGTAAGCCATGACAAAGTTGTGCTGCTGAGAAAGCAAAATAAAGACCAATTTTTGCCCCATTCACTAACATCATGAAGCAGAAAAGCTTTATTTTTACCTGTCTACAAATTTCTGAGTAAGGACATGGTTATTAACAATACTAATTAAGGAAATTTTGGAAAGATATGTAGAGAATTGTCTACCACTGATTGCTGGCTATGGCAGAGAACTACCCAATCAGCTATTAATTAATAAGTGCATTAAACAGCTTTCTATTATTACAGTTATAAAGTACATTCCAGTAGGAGATTACGGTCTTATATATTTTCAGGTAAATAATCTTATTTTGTAACTGAAGTACTTTGATAGTCTTTTATTTAAAAAGCTATACATTCAAATATAAGTTCTTTAAATGCTTTTCCAAAAAGCCCACTTAGATTTCCTAATTTTGAGGAGCTGCTACATGGTGGCCTCTGGTCTGGGGCAACATTGAAGTGAACATCTGAGAATGATTTCTGCTCCCTCTTCATGGCAGTGCCAGCTATCTGAAGGCAATGTGAGGGACACAGCTTGAACAGATTATTTTCTTTCACAAGAGAAGCCTTGTAGTATGCAATAATGCTCCCCGCTGACATGAAAAGAAGCTCTACTCTGGTCTGTAAAGGAATTTTCAAAAATATCTTTTCGGTGTGACAACTTTTTAGTGTGATAATTTTATTCATGAAAACCAAAATCCCAAGCTCTAAGCAAATAAATGTTACATTTTTTACTTAGTAACTCTATATTAAGTTCTAAAGTAAATTCTAACAGATGAATTTTCTAAAGATGCTTTGATATACCTCATGTTGCAGGGTCAAATTAGAACTGTTCTTTATTATATAATTACTATCCTCTTCCTCTTTATGTAGGTTTGGTGAAGAGGAAAACCAAAGTTGAAAAGTAGATTTTAGTTACCATCCAAATTTTCTTTTCCTTTGTGCAGACATTTGAAATTTATTTACTCACTTAGCAATTTTGAAACACACAATAATACACTATTATTAACTGTGCTCACCATGCTATGCAATAAGTCTAAAAGAACATTCCTCAAACTTTCTTTGACCAACATCTTCCCCTCATACCACTCCTAGCCTCTGTTACCCAAAATTCTGATCTCTCACACATTGAAACAGAAATCAGTAAAGAGAAGAGCTTATAGAAATTGTAAATAGGGAGCAACAGTGAAGGAATATAAAGCAGAAACAATGGAAGGAAAAAAGGAGTGAAAGAGGCAGGAGTAGGAGATGTTATTAGGAATGAATGAGAGGAGGACAGAAAGGAGTGGGGAAGCGATTGGCACAGAGCTTGTAGTGGTGGGAGAGACCTGCAGGAGCCAGGGTTTTGTCCCATTCCATGCTGCTCCTACTGTAAATTGCACTCCATAAATTAAAGAAAAACTTCAGTGTATTTTATTTTTAAAATGTATTACTGTTGTTGTTATCTCACCATCATCATCATCATCATCATCATCATCATCATCATCATCATCATCATCATCACCACCACCATGATGCAGGGTCTCACTACATAGCTCAGGCTGGCCCCAGAGTGATCCTCTTGGCTCAGCCCCCAAGTGCTGCAATTACGGGTGCGCACCACCACACCCAGCTGCACTCCATAAATTGGGGGCATTCTGGAGAGTTGCATTTGCTATAATCGTTGTATCCAAAGTCATCATTTTTCAAGGACATACACTGAAAATCAGAGTTGCAAATTATAAGATAGTAAGAGGATAAGAGAATACAAAGCATATAGAGAGACTCACGGAAGAATATGTATATAATTGAGGGAGTAACTATGCACTTTATTTTATAAAAGAGACCTTAAAATGAAACCTCCTGCCTCTTGTTTTGCTGTTTGAGGTTCTCAGATGCTAATAATAAACTAAATAAAAGCAACTCCTACATAGACTAATGAGAATGATAAGGACATGAGACCCAACCATATAGAAAAATGAACGGCAGCAGAGCCTACCTTTACACATTCATACTGAAGCCAGTATCTAGTCTGTATAATTTGTTCATTTTGTGTTATTTTCTTCCTCTTTATTTTTAACCTTTTCTTATTGTCTTCCTTTTTTCTTTTGCTTTCTTCTGATTCACAATCACACATTTGAAAGAGAGGTAAAACCATACTTTGCTTTTCTTTATAAAAGAAAGAAAAGCAATAGACATTCCTAGACTTATAAGATAAAACAAAAACCTGATATGTTCAGTAATTACAAAAGGCAAAATATATTAAAATTTCAAAGTCACTAAAACATATTCAGAGATACATTTATAATATGATGAAAATATTCTATCTGACTTCCTTAAAGAGGAAAAAATAATAAAAGTAAAAGCACTGACTTTTCTTTCATGCTTACTACAGTTCAAGTGGAATTCGATATCACTACTGCTTTGGTGTTAGAGAGAGCTCAGTGTGCTGCTTCTGAGACTTCTTACAATGCATTATCTAAGGCTGATATTTAATTGAACCTTACTCATCTCAGCTACTGAATTGCACCCAACAACATTTTTTTCCATTATGTAGAGATGGTATCTGGACAAGGGAAGATCTGGATGATGAACAAGAATGACTGATAGTCTCTGGATGGCCAGGGAGTTACTTCTCTAAAATAGTTCTCAGTATTCTTTAAAAGGTTAAAAGCGCAGTCTAACTACACAAAACACCAATTCATTTATTTTTTGAGCAGACTATATTTATTGAGGGAAAGAAAACGCCTG
>NW_004524616.1:7545524-7549700 GCF_000260255.1 Octodon degus
TAGGGCGGAGTGGTGGGGGGCGGCCGGAGGGGGTGGGAGAGGGTCCGGCCCACGCTGCGCCTGGGCTGGGACTGGTCCCGCCAGCGCAGGGTAGCAGGAAACTCTCCGCACACTCATCGGACCTGGGCTAGGACTGGGTCTCTATATGCAAATTTAAAATAGAAAAAAAATTATATCTGTTTGAGAAGAGATTCCGAAATATTAATTTCAAACTTCTTAAAATTTTCTTAGAAAGTGTTTGCAACTTTATTCCACCTTTGTCTTTTCTCTGTGCTTCCAGATTTACAATTCATAAAGACATACATAACCCTCAAAGATATGTCAACAAATATTTTTAAGGCAAAATAAATCATACAAAATAGTTTAAATATTGATGGTTTCCCCTATCTGACAACACTGGAGTGTATATGGAGAGCAACAGGAAAGCGAGCAATAAGGACAGCATGGGAGACCTGAGCAAATGGGAAGCAAAGCTATGACTGGGAAGAGGGGGAGGGAGGAAGTGAAGCACAAAAACTAAGACATGGCACATGTCTGCACCAACGCCCGTCTCCTCTGTGCTGGGTTTCCATCAGGCTGAAGCCCACTGGCCTGACTGAAGGCGCACTCCCCACACTCCCAGGAAAGTGGGTTAGAGAGCAGAGCAGAGGCGGTACACTTCTAGGCGGTGGCAGATCAAGCCCAACTCTGCCTGACGTGCTGGAAGCAGGGGCTGCCAGTTTTTGTACAGCTGAATTACTCTACCAGTTATACTCACTTTCCTCCTTGCTGGGACAAAATACCCAACACCAACCACATAAGGGAAGAGAGGTTTATTTATTTTTTCTCCATAATTTTATTGAGAAACAAGTAGCAATGAGACAGTTTCAAACAAAATTGGTAGGACAGTTTCAATAATTAACACATGGCATACATTCTTCCTAGCGGTTATTTGCTGTACAAGATGCAGACTTGATATCTTATTTACAAACACTATTAGAACAAATCCCTCTATTCATTAAGAGAATGTAATTATATATCTATCCTTACCATTTTAAATACACAGATACAAAATGGAAATTCATCTGTATCCCCTTTTTTGTTTGGTTTTGTCATTTGAATATTATAGGTGTGTTAACTCAGCAAAATATTCTAAAAGAGTCCAGTCATCCATAATAGTATTGGGTCTTTTGCTTGACTGGCAGAGTCAGAAATTGTTGACCTGAGTCCCCTACAGTTCAACATAACAGCATGGCTTTACTTCTTATACTTCATTTTTATACTTTTCTGTTGGGTGGTTAAGACCAAGATAAAGCAAGACCTATGCAACAAGAGTTGTAACTTTTGGGTCTGATAAGGTCAGTGAATAAAAATAACCTTCTCTTCTGGAGGGTTAATAACCTGAGTTTGAAGACCAAAATTAGAGAAAAAGAGGGCTGCAAGGAAAGCCAATATTTTGGCCCTAACCTTCCAAGGTCAATTAAAACTCAGGACACATGAGAACTTGTACTGTAACATCATGTAACTCAGTTGTGTCCCAAATTTTCTGATCAAGGAGATTATGGGGCCAGAGAGGAAAGTGATCCATGATGTAGAGTGTGCCTAAGGAGAGTCACATGGAGAGAAAACATTCTCTCAGGCTTTCACAGAGAGCTCATTGGCCAAGCAATGGCCATGACTCATCCACAGGGATGACACTTACAGAGGATCTACAATCTGAGAGATTTATTTTGATTCATGGTTCAGTCTTCTTCGTCAGCTAATGTAAAAGCAAGAACAGTGTGGCAGAAGGACATCGCAGAAGAATAGCTGCTCACTTCATGATGAGCAGGATGCAGAGAGCCAAGAGAGGGAATGTGACCTTGTGGGTTATGCCTCAAATATCCCCTCTTCTGACCAGCCCTGCCTTCTAATAACAAGTTAGCTAGAATGGCCGGATAACCCAATCACCTTCTCAAGGTGACAACATAGATTAGACTGAGCCACAGCCCAATGGCTGGGACACATAGGATCTATCTTAGTCATTCTGCCTGTTCATTAGTACTGATTCTTCCTTAGTGTTTCCTAATTCTTCCTAATTCTTTCCTAGTTCTTCCTAATTCTTCCTTTAATGTTTTCTGCTTGAGCTTACTATTATTTATTGTTCTGAAAATTAAATCTATCACTTTTATTTAAGTATGTACGAGCCTCTCAACATGATTTATACAAAATAGATGCTAAAAGAGTTTAGGAAGAGCCTCATTTTTTAAAAGTTTTCTTTTATTTATTTATTTATTTGTTTGTTTGTTTGTTTATTTATTTATTTATTTTTTGTTCAGGGTCTCACTACATAGCCCATATTAGTAGCGATCCTCCTGTTTTCTGCCTCTCAAGTGCTGCGATTACAGGTGCGTGTCACCACGCCTGGACTACATTGCCGGTTCAGCACACCCGAAAGTGTGGCCGGCGTGGCATTCAGAGCCAGGAATTAAACCCTTGCCCCTGCACTTAGCTAAGCAAGCGCTTAGTCCACGGAGCTATACCACTGGCCCTAGGTAAAGCTTCTTAAGAATCATTTTTCTTCTTTCTTCAGGAAATACTATCAATATAGATAGGCTGCAAACTAACCAATTTGATGCCTGACGTAAGAATCAGTTTCTCTAAAACTCAAACATTAGCTGATTTTGAAAGTTCATCTTTAGAGTTGTGTCTTTCTGATTTCCACTAGCCATAGCACAATACTTAAAAGATTTGAATCCCTGAGAATTTACCATAGACCACTGAATGGGTAAATGCATAGCTAGCTTGAGACTTCCCCACCTCCTCAGAATGAAACACTGGTAAAGAATGGCAGTTTGACAGGTCAAAAATTTTCACAGACTCAAATGCATATCATTACAAATCTGAGCAATTTGGAGAGATGAATTTTAGAATGGATATGTTGTCACACAATATGGAAATTGGTACTCTAGTAGTCTGATGAAATTGGTACTCTAGAAGCTGACAGTTGGAGAAAAGAAAGCATTCCTTGTGACTTAGGATATACTCTAAATGGACAAATTGCTCAGTGTTTTATGAAAATGGTCACTGACTGGTATTTGAGACCTGAATTTATTTTGAATCAGCTTTATCTGAGATTTTTTAAAAAACTACTCAAAGAACTCAGTTGAACGTAAGGACATCCCAAGATCTAGATGGTTAGTGATGTTCTCCGGTATGGCCAATAGCACAAAACTCTGGACTAAAATTTAAAATGCTCAAAGAACACACCACTTATTTAACACAAAAAAGAATAGGATAATATTCCCTTTACAACTTCTCTAAAAAGACAGTATTGTTGCCAAACTGAGAAACTTAGACTAATATCTAGAATTTCTTCAAAACAGACCCTTGGAAAATCAAATATCCTAAAAACATCAGGGTAATAGGAAAAGTTCCTTACAGGAAAAAAAAAACAGTTCCTTTGCTACAACTGTTATTTTGGGGAAAAAAATGTTTTACATCAAGGGGAAAGTGTTCCAAATCCTGATAGACTGAACACAATTCCAGCTTAAAGAGAGTCTATAAGACTCTTTAGTATCCAGTAACAAACTTAGCAGTAAATCTCTTTTCTCCTCCAGCATACACATGCACACTAATCTATCATCTATTTTTTTTTATATAACCTGTCCTCTCTCTAGAATTCTACTCTAATGGTTGAAAAAATTCTAATGTCTAAAAAAAGGAATCTGGTATAAAATTGTCACCTTGTTTTGGGTGAAACTTTAATTAGATATAAATCAAAATCAGAATAGCATTTCAATATAGACCTAATTTCCTAATTGCGCAAAAAAAAATTTTTTTTCTTGGTACCAGGGATTGAACTAAGGACCTTGTGCTTGCCAGGCAAGCACTTATTCTACTGAGCTATCTCCCCAGCCCTCAAAAAATTTTTTTTCTGACAATATTTTTCTTCAAGAAACTATCATATAATCCCAGCACATGGGAGGCTGAAAATAGGAGGATCACTACAAGTCTGATCTATATAATGAGACCCTGTAAAGCCTGTGTTCTCTGTACTAAATGTATATACAAAAAAGAAACTATCATGTTGTTTCCTGATGATTACTGTTATAGTTTTGTTAAGTAGCAGACATTCATTCTTAACAGTAGTGGTACAAAAATAATAGTGCAATGTGGAAAAAGCATTCTCTATCCATCCTGTAATACATTATTATA
>NW_004524616.1:7549986-7553935 GCF_000260255.1 Octodon degus
TATATATTTTTTTTTTTCTTTTTTGCTACAGTGTCTCCATACTCAGTACGCAGCTCGGACTTATAGTGAGCCCTTGTCTCAGCTTTCCCAGCACTGGGATTACAGGAGTGCACCACCACGCCCCGTTAGGTGGCTGACTCAGCATGTCCCAGGTGGGACCACTTTTCATGTGTCGCCGGATATTGAACCCTGCACTTGCCTAAGCAGGCAATTAACAAAACGATTCTTTCCTGGTATGTAGTGTGTAACTTCATAAGATTCTATGGCCAAGATCACTGACCTGCATGTTCTTGATATTAGTAGTTTAAAAATTAATGTTTGCCACATATGAGCCCTTATGCTTCCTGAAACAGCGTAAGGGAGATCAGATTAAACGTGAGGAGAGCTAAAGTGATTTGATGCAGTTTTGAATATGAATATGATCAAAGACAAAGCTAAAACATATTTTCTTTTATTTCTATTATTCTAAAGCCTTTAGAGACTCATATCTTGCAATTTGTCAAGTACACTTTTAAGTTTGACTTTTCTTTCTTGAATTTATATAACAAAAGAGAATAAAGCTACCTACTAAAGCAGAGTACGATGAATACAACTAGAGTAATTTAAATTTTAAATGGTTCATGCTAACATTTATTTTTAGTCATTTTATAATTATATTACTAATTCAATAGTTAATTAAAATCCAGTCTCTTCTGAAGAAATGACTGACAAAAAAAAAAACATAAAACTTCATTGTGATCACTTTGTCATTTAGCAGTCACAAAAGTCTGATTTTATGTATATAGTTTCATACAAAAAGCAGAAATTCTGGAGTTGTCTCTTAAAATTATTTATTGCTACATAGTCATTTATTTAGGATCACATTTTTCTGATGTTTAACTTCTCTGTCTTTCCAGAAGATGTTTAGGGTGTTGTAATTGTTCAGACTGCTAGAGGATACTACAGGATAAACTCATGTAAGTTAGAAAACATATTATTTTAACATTATACCTATAGGTACAGCTTTACTCAAGAGTTTTTAACAGATATTTGAGGTAAGCACAAGATCAAATCCCTAGTCTACATGTTTAAGATCAAACCACACCATAGCAAAAATGACAAGTTTTTAACTCCCTAATACCAAGCCAGGTATTTTTTTTTCTTGATAACACTGTTGTCAGCATCTCCTTTAACTTTACCTTTATATTTTAAAATATACTAAGAGAACAGCATAATACATGCAGCATTTGTTTTTAAACTATTCTAATTTTTGTCATGGATAACGTAAATAACCTTCATCTGTGTGCTACATTGCTTTCTAACCTTCAGAACATTAGGATGTGAGATAAATAATTTACAGGCACAGTATCATTCCTACTTAAATGTAATGTGATACTAATAAAGGGCCTCACGTGGCTAGTACTTTCCAGCCCTTTAGCATGGTAGTTTCAAAGACATGGGTAGCATAGCATGAATTGCAATACCTATCTCTACCCACTCTACTTCCTCCTTCCTGGCCTCTGGGCCTATCCACAGGCCTGCTCTCACCCTGGGAACACTCTTCCTTGCCACCTTCAATAAATGTACATCCTCACTACCTTTTCTGCATGTGCTGTCCAGTTCTCAGATCAGGACACCAACAACCTGGAAAGGATTTCTTTCAGACCCAAAAACCAATAACAACAAAAGATCACAAATTGCTCCTTTCTTTTAGTCAATTTTAATCAGTGTGGAAAAACATGGTTAAGAGTTCAATATATTTAAAATATGTACTATCAGATTTTTGTGACCTCTTAAATGACAAACTGATCACAATGAAGTTCTATGGATTTTTTTGTTATTTGTTCAGAAGAGAATGGATTTTAATTAATTATTGAATTAATGGTATAATGAATGAATTAAAACTATGCATTTGGAATTCATAGTCTCTTTAGCAACCATATTTCTTTTCCTGATTGGAATGAAAAAGGTTACTTCAAAGGATTGACCTTTCCTCTACTGTGTACATTTTGGCAAGCGCCACTTTGACAATGATCAGCCACATTTCTAGAACTTCTCACCAAGGTGATCTATAAATCTTTTGTACTAAATTCAATGACTTACAACTTCAAATTACAAATTCAATGATTAAAGGATTCAACAATTCGATGATGGTGTCTCTACCTTTAACTATAAGCTACATTTGATGTAGGCGACCTTTTCCACCCTCTATGAACCATTCTCCTTGATCTCCATGACACTACACATTGATAGTATTTACCCACTGATTTCTTAAACTAATTCTGCAACATGACAGCAAATACAACAAATGAATACATGTCATTAGAATTGACTTGCTACTGCAGCAGAAGGCCGAACCTGAGGCAGTGACACTGCAGAGGATAATTGCACTGCCAGTGCCCTCCATGTTGCATATGGTTACTATTCTGCAACTCAGTTTAGGGAGAGTGCTGAATTAGTCCTATTTGTTATAACAAAGAACACAAGCATAGCCAGGCATGCAAGTTTAGGAAGTATGGCAACTTGTTCAAGTAATCTACTACTCATCTCTAATTTCTAAGTCCTCTTTTCTCAAAAAGTTCTAATGCAACCAAACCCATTCTTTCCAGTCATTTATTCCTCTATCAAACTCCATTTTCAGAAAAGGATCTAAGAAGTCATCTACTTGGCACATAGCATAGACAAATGGGTTAATTCTCTGAGCAGTCACAATATTTAATAATCAATTCAAATTTAGTACAGAAAAAATAGAGAAAACATCAGCCAAACAAAAGAAATATATTACAGCTCAAAGAATATTCGTATTTCTGATCATGAAATTTGTATCTCAGCTATGGAAATGTTTTATCCTTCTCATGAAGCTAGCAATAGCTATACATTAAAGTTTCAGGCTTTAGCGGAGGCCAGCCATCTAACCTACATTAAAGTTTCAGGCTTTAACATCACTATCTGAGGCCAGTTACCTGACCTTCATGCAATGCTAAACAAAGGGCACTGATGGTGCAGTGCTTGTGGGAGAGTTCTTGGAATATACGCATTATCCTTTTGGGGAACCAGGAAATCAAACCATTTTCTGAACACATTTTTTTATGTTTCTACTGATGATGGTGGATGATGCATGTCATTATAATAAGGAGAAAGTACTATAAGATATTTTACCTTGGAAATGAAATAGTGAGCTAGTGTTTATTTCCTACATGAAGAGTAAGCAAATTAAATAGAGTAATGAACCATTTTGTCTCATAATATCTTTATCCTGCTGAATGTAACTATTATATTTTCTTCTAACTGATAAGAAACTGACTTCTAAGAAGAATATATGCGGTGTATTATTTGTTGAAACTGTACTTCCGATTTGATTTGAAACTGTCTCATTGCTATCTGTTTATCAATAAAACTTTGAAAAAAAGAAACTGACTTTATCTCTAATAAATTTTAAAAATCTTACACATTGCTTTTTTTAAACTGAGAACTTAAACTCTATATTTTATAAAAAAATAGCTTGATTTTTTTTTATATAGGTGAGGTATGATCAAAGTAAATCAATGGGCTTGGTTGTTTAAAAATAGTAGATAAAAGAAAATAATATAATGGGAATTTATCATGTTAAAATTGTAGTAGAATCTGCAAATAATTAAAAATCAATGTATGAATATTTATTTTGGCTTGGTCTAATTAAAGATTTGCCTAAGTAATTGCTATCTGAGAGGAAATGAATATTAGTGAGATTCTATCCTGTAATAAACTTATATGCAAATTTATTTTTTTTAATGTTTTTTAAACAATTTTATTCTTTTAAAAGTACAGAAAAAATACAAAAGTGAAATTACAATGGATTCTGCTGAAAATCAGATTATTAGTAAGTACTTTAAGGACCTGTACTCAAATAAAATGGAAAAAAACAGATTCTTACATAAATATCAACTATCAAAGTTGAACCATGAAGACAAAAATGCTGAATAATCTAGTA
>NW_004524616.1:7561449-7579232 GCF_000260255.1 Octodon degus
ATATGATTAAGAAAGAAAAGATTGAAATGTTCAAAGAACAAGCTACAGAGAGGAAAGTGGAAATTCCCTACAAACAATCAGCCACATTAGAACATTTCTAAAACATGAATGCAACTCTGGTCCCTCCCAACATCTATGTGAAGGTACAGATATATGCATCAAAATCTTGGGGTCAGGGAGATAGCTCAGTAGAGTAAGTGCTTCCCTGGCAAGTGAAAAGGCCTGAGTTCAATCCCCGGTTCCACCAAAAAACAAAAAAATCTTTGGGCTAAATACAAATTCATGATTCTATATAAGAGAAAGATTATCAAGATCTTTAAAAATATAATAACTATGACCAAGAATAATTAGTATAGCTGTACTGAATATGTCAAATAGTTTATTTTCAATTTTAATAATAATTACTTGTACCATTATTAGAAAGCAATAGAGCAATGCTTCCGTGCCCCAGGGGTGGGGCCGGCACTGCAGGCCTGGGAATTGAACTCAGGAGCTCCTGTGCCTGCTCGCAGGTGCTTTAATCTGCTGAGCTATTTGGCAGGCCCTCATTGTAATTTTTCAAGGAGATAAACATAAAAAGTGGCCTTTTTCACTCTTCCTAAATTTCAAGGACAAATATTCTCAAGACATAAAGGAAAGGATAATTACACAACATTAATACTTTGCCCTTTTCTCAGGCAGAGATATCCAAAGTCATTTCCTGCAGAGAGTTAAATACAAAGCAAATGTAAATTTCAGCAACTACCCCTGAGGCTGAAATTAACGTGCTAAACAGGTATCTTTTGAATTCCCTCTCACTGCATACCACAGGGGTGAGTGAAATATCAAATTCAGGTTAATAATATTTATCTCTTCAAATTCTCACTACCATGGTCCAATGGTTAAATATCACCACAAATTAGGGGTCAGTAGCTCAAGTGATTCTAAAAATAAATACCTCATTCCAATATTAATGATTCTTGGACTTTTAAAAACCCTGCCTTCTCTCCTCTATACACAATTGAAAGGCTGCTGTTATGTGATGGTGGGATGTGGACAAAGTTACCGAAGTCTACGGTGATTGGTTGTCTCTCCTGTCCTTAGAGGCTGAGCTCTAGGATATTGCCTGCTGTCTATCAAGAACTCAACAAGCACTGTGATGGGCACTGTAGGAAGCAGCACTTTTTCTTTTTTAAAACTTTAACTAATTTAAGTAAGAATAAGTCCCATTCTTAATACAACATAATTCAAAAATGGGAAACTTTTTAAGTGAAGAGTCCCCTCATCTCCACTTCATTCATCAGTAGAAATGGATATATAGTGGTTATTATGGAGGTTTTATGAGTAGAAAAATGCATCATATTTTATATAAAGTTATAGAATACTTCAATTACTTTTGCCTACCCATTCTTCCATTTTTCTACTTATTTCTTTTGGTCAACTCAAAATTCTAAATTTGACACTTTTACAAGTAACTTCTGTAAAACTGATCTTACAAATAATTTCTCCATTTCGTCATTTTATTTCGATTTCACCAAATCTAGGAGCCTCTGTCCTCCAACCACCATGATTCCTGAGTCTGTATAGTGCTCCATGGAAAGGACTATGGATGGGAGAAGGGCCAGGACCTGCGTTGTAGAATGCATCTTCGCTTGCTGATGTCCTTAACTACAAGAATGGTGGACTGCATGCTCCACTCATCTAATATCTGCATCCAAGATAGTTTTCAGAAATTAAACATGATTTGCCTCAGAGGATCGTCTTTCAGTTTGCTTGCACTGCTGCTTCAGAGTAAAACACCCCCTCATTGTGCATGGGTCACCAGCTAGCATGGATGCTTGCTTTAGTAGAAATGGAAATTAAAACCAAAGCACAAATTTACAGGATAAAAGCTGTAATTGGAAAGTTAGAAAAGACAGTAAAGGACTCCAGCCTAAGCATAAAAATATAACTGCCATGCTGTTAGATTACAGAGAAGCTGAGTTTGTGTATCTTGAAACTGGAGAATGAATTTTAAAGGACAATGGAGGTTAAGAGTAGGAATGGCTTACAGAGAAACAGGAATAGCTCTTAAGAGAGAGAAGGAGCCCTGGAAGAAGGCTGTCACCAAGGCCCAATGGCAGGGGTAATTTATACACAAAAGCACAATATGGGTACAACATGTGTTAAGCTATAATCAACCTATATGAGTACAAGTACAGATGCTTATTAACATTGGCCTGATAGGGAAGTGGGCCATATAGCGAGGACACACAGAAAGCATTTGTGGGAAGGGAAGGGCTAGGTGTTCTGGTCACCCAGTTGGGTGACTGATGGCTAGTTGGACATCTATCTCTCCAAAATGAGAGAGTATAACTGCTCCTACTCTGCTACCTTCCCATTATCCTACTGAAAAACTCTCTGCTAATGAGGAAATAGGTGTAGAGAGGCAAAGGAAGAGCTCACAGCTAGCACATGGCAGGTCTAGCCCTGAGCTCAGAGCGCTAGAGCTCTAACATCAGAGCTCTCTTCTCAGCAGCTCACTCACATTGTTCTTCCACTTTTTCAGCAGCATTTGGCAGCTTAACAGAGAAATGTTTTTGTGTTTAAGCCAACAAACAGACAGACATGTCTAAAAAGGAGAACAACTGTAGCATATCAACCCATTGTCACTAATCATTACGCATTTCTACAGCCACCTACATGTACTTTAAAAACGTTTAAAATTTGGTGCTCTCAGGGAATTATGATAAGTGAGCAGAAAAAATGCAAGAAAAACAGTAGAAAAATATAAAGAGAACTTAAAGGTGAGCACAGACACAAAATTTGGTGATTTCCTCAAACACGAAGTGGTAAGACACAAGGAATGAATTATATGGGAGTGCATTTGCTACTGGCTTTCTTTGGTCCAGTCTCTGAAGAGTGCATCCTTTATGGGCTTGTAAATCATTCCTAGTCATGTCACAGAGAGAGGTTGTGAGACAGTGTGCACAACTATTGCCATGTAATATTAGACTGCGGCAACGCTGAAATGCTAATCCATCTGCCTACATCATCATTTGAAATGAAAATTATTCTCTTCAATGCTCAGGACTATATAAAATGTCTTGCAACATTTTTAATGTGTACAGCTTTTTAATTCAGGAGTATGAAGATCACTGTAATACTCACGAGCTATTTGGTAAAGCATCTTTAAATGAATAACTGAATGGATAATTATAAGTAAGAATTTGATCTAGAGACTGATGGGAGAGAAACCCCAGAGATGCTCTGATCAGCTACATACGTTGTTCCTACTTTCCATGTCATAGGACCTACCTGTGGAGATCTTAAGATGTCATGTGATTTTGGGAAATGGAAGAATTTAAAAGCATGTTTTCAATGACTGTAGATCTGATTTAACTAATTTTCACAAGGAGTGTTGATCACTCTTTCACAATGCAATGTTTACCTAAGTTGGACTTTGGCTCACTTATGCTTCTTTCATTTGAAGCATACATGCAGTACAACTTATTGATGTTAACCTCACTAGTGCTATTTAATAGCTCAAAGGTATCTACAGGGTTCATGTCACTGTATTTTAACTAGAGTCACTTTAGTTTGTATCTTTTCTTTTCTATAAACGTACTCCATTTGTACCTTGATAAACACCAAATGTATTATAGGTTTTCAAAGCACTATAGATACTCATATATTCTGTCAATTGCCTTCTTTATCTTTATACCAAATCCCTTGACAAAAAGTTGAATTCCTCTCCTTTTTCATGTCTACTTCCAATTCTTTCAGAAATTTCATGAGGAGTCTTTAAAACGTAATGAAAAAAATCTCCCACTCCCTACTTCTACTACTACTATGATGTAGAGGTCCTGACCACGTACATAGAAGTCATGACCATCTCTCAGTGGCATTATTACAACAGATTATTGTCAGATCTCTCTGTTTCTTTCCTTATTGCTACAGTATATGCTCAATATACATCAAACTAAAAGGAGACCACTATTACTCTGATAAAAAATACTTCCTGCATTTCCATCTCCCCTCATAAAACTAAATTTTTTCTCTATGTTTAATGTCTCTCTTCAGTTTCTGTCCATTCTCCCCCAGTCTTACTAATCACCCTGGTCTTTCATTCATGTCAGAAAGATTCCTGTCTCAGGGCTCTTATATTTTGTCATCCTCCCCACTGAAGAACTTCATCCCCTCTATTATTTTTTGCCTCACTTCTTGATGTCAAATGGACCTTTATGAAAATGCTATCTTTCAGGGATACTTTTCCACTTTAAAATTTCAACAGCTTTCCCACTTCACCTTAGCAGCTCTCCCTGTTCTAACACTCTACGTCACTTTCTTATCCTGTTACATGTATTACCAGAATAAATGCTGAATACTTTTCCTACATGCTTATTTTTATTTATCTCACCTTTTCAGAATATGATTGCTGTGAAATGAAGACTTGGTCTGTTTTCCTTTTCTGATTTATACACAGCCTTTAGAAACTGTCTGAGCTATAAATATCTGTTGAATGGAGTCTTTTCTGGTTTTGAAAGAAACCCAAGTAAATGTTAATGATGAGAATGGTGACAACTGCACATAATAAAATGCTGCTAAAGTTGGCAATGTTTAGATTTCTATTTGGGGAAATGAACCATCCTTTTTAAAAATGTGAAGTTGTACCTCATAAATAGGAAAAGATGAATTCTGAATAATTTAAGAAGTTTATGATATTTGGGCCTCCCACTGGAGAATCATCCAAGATTAAAAGCTAAAAGCCTTTCAGAGTATTCATGCAAAATGAAGTGAAATTTGCTTACATTTCATTTATGATCTTCATAAACAACATTGGCAAATGTTGTTTAATGACAGTGACATAAAAACAAAAACTTATGTAACTATTAAAAATGGGAGGGGTGAGACCTCTTTTTTGTCAATATTTCCTAAATATTCAACTAGTTTTGCAACTGTGGCCATGAGATCCCCTTTAAAGATACACCTGGATTACATATATACCTCTGACTCATATTAGGCATTTACAAGTATACACTTAAAAACTTCCAGTCATTCAGACTTGCATTGTAATAGAACAACTGACCTGGGTCCTTGTTAGTCCTGGATTTTTGATTTTGAGATCTCAGCACCTTTGTCTATAACTGGCAGAACAAACAAGTTTCTTTCTTAGCCGTAGGGGCTAGAATTTGGTCAGATCACTTTAAGTGAATGGACCACTACTTTGAAAGAGGTTTTCCATACTGCTTCAAACTATGTATATTGATGCTTCTACCCCAACGGTCTTGCATTAGCCATTTATCTATAGAGAAAAGACATTTTTTCTAGGTACTACAAAGGAACATTGATCTTATTGGCATGCTGGAGGAAGAAGGATGGAGTGAAACTGGTAAAACAATATATTTGTTTCTTATATGCATAAAGAATCTCTTCATAGTAAATTATCGTTTTGATAACAGCAAAATTTCTTAAATCTTGCTTCTTTTCTCATAGAAGAATAAATGGGACTGACCACATAAATATATATTCTCATTCAAATAATGAAAATCAAAACAATTTATAAACAAACATGTGGGAAATCTTATTGGTAGATACACTTGAACAACAACCCAGAGCAAGATTTATTTGAATTTGATCTACTCAACTCAGTTTCTCCTTCCATAAAAAATATATTTATTTCAAAACTTGCATTCAAAATCTTTTCTCCTAAATCCAAAAACATCTTCTCATATGTAAAACTATCTCCCAACTACCCATGAAATAGCAGGTTGAATTCCTTTACTTTGTTCCGAGCATAAATTATGTTTCATCACTTGATTTGTGCCAATATTTAGACTACTAATGGGTAAATATAATCAAATTAAAGAGTGTTATGGATGGAAAAATGGAAGTAAATAATAATAAAAGCATTCTTTCCCAGATTTAGGAAGCCTTGAAATAACAATGTTGTGATTATATTTCATGTATTTAACCAGCATGGTTTCATGTAAATTAATTAGCCTATTAAAATTAGATAGAATTTTAAGTAAAGTGCTTGGCGAAATGTTAAATCAATAGTAGTGTTACTGAAAACACACCAAAGCACTGTTATCCAATGAAGTTTGTTTAATGAAGTTTCACGCTTTTTTGAGATAATTACACATCAATGGGACACCAATGACTTTTCCTTCCACTGATACCTCTTGTTCTTTTTCTGGGTCTTTATTAAAGGGAAAGAAATTCTCTTTGTCAGGTGGAGGAAAGAAAAGTTAAAAACAAAGGGGAAAAAGCATTTCAATATGCACAGGAAGAAGAAAGACAAACAAGAAAATTCAAAATTTCGATTATGAACACTAGCCTCAAAGCTTTAAATTACTTAAATAAGACTATTTAATAATTCAAAGTACACAGAAAACTTTTATTACATTTGTATAAACAAAAAGTCTATAGGAATTTTATAAATAGAGACACCCCACCCAGATTAACATGCAAGCACGCCCTGGATGTCCAAGTCTAAGAAGTGTGGTTAGTCAACAGCTGCCAACACTCTGCCAGGTGTTTGGCTACTCTGGGTGGCCTGCAGCTGTGATAGACAGACTATGGAACCAAGGCCTGTTCCCTTCTGAAATGCACCCTGCTCTGTGCTCTTTGTTGAACTAGCAGGATTCCCAGGTATGCAAAATCTTTCAGGCCCAATCTATCTCTTTCCTGTTCTTGGGTCCTAAAGTGTTAAATCTCAGCTGACTCTTTCCCAGATTCATGCTGGGAAGTGCCAAGAATCCTAAGAGTACACGTTTATTCCAAAATATCAACCTGTCTCTCCCATTCTTATTTAGCTCTGCTTTCCCAGCCACCTACCTGATCTTCAGAGGGCTTATTTCATGTCCTAATTGTGGAGTCCTTTAATCCCCTCTCTCTCAATTTGAGGTGAAGGTGGGTAGTAGTTGGACAGTGAAACTGTCCAATAAATCTCTCTGATGTCTCTTGTACTAGGCTTAAGGTAGGGGATGGCACCCTGTGTCCTTCTTATTTTGGAAATAAGGGGCTGTTGAGACATAGCAGACATAGCAGGGCTCTGAGGGAAGCCTAGACAAAACTGGCTTTGTGAGGCATCTCAGCCAAAGCTTCTATTTTAACATTTTAATATAAACAATTACAGCATACAAAATATCACTATATTAGAAGAAATAAAATATATATAATCTATGTGTGAAGAGTACTGCATTTCAAATAATATCTGATGCAGAGGGAAATTTTTCCTTTCATCCGAAGTTGACTCACATCTGTATTAAGTGGCAGAAAATGATTTATCGATATAGATAGCAGACTAGAGCTAAAGTAAGTAGACCACACTATCCAGATATATTCCAAACTCATACCCTTACAATTATGTAGGTGGGTTTATTGATAATAAATAGTAGAAGGATAAGTGATAGTGATCAACCATAAATGAAATACACATCACACCTTACTTTGGATTTCTATGTCCACTTGGATGCCCCAGAATTGTATTTAGTTTAGGCACAGATTTGAAGGAGCCAATGTTATGGTTTGTGTCTAGTTACCTCCCACACCCCAAAGTCTCATGCAGTCATGCGGTGGACTTCTGGAGTTTGTGAATAATTCATGATCCAGCGCCGGGATTGTGGGTGTGAGTGCTGCGCCTGCCCTGGGGCCGATGGCCTGAGCACAATATAAGGAGAGAGAACAAAGCTTGAGCTGTGCTGCCACTTGCGCTTCCTCTCTTGCTCTTGCTGTTTTGCTCTTTTCCACCACCATGAGCAGCTGCCCTCTGCCAGGTGTCACCCTGCCTTGGGGCCAGCTGATTATGGACTGAAATCTCCACAAACTGTGAGCTAAATAAACCTTTCTTTCCTTAATTCTGGGTGTCCGGTATTTTGTCCCAGTAACAGGAGAAGAGTCACCAAGACAGTCAGTTAACTCATCCATGAATGATATTTAACATGCTTTAATGAATACTTGCCTTACCTATTTTCCTGTCACTGGGACCCAGTCCCTGACACACACAGTTTTCAAAGGAAAGCTTTATTTCAGCTCATTGTTTCAGCCATAGTCTGCTGGCTGCAACACAGAAACAGAATGGCACAATGGCATGGTGGAGAAAGGCACTTAGCTCGTAGTGCAGAAAGAAAGAAGGAGCCAGGGACAGGAACACACCCTGTGAGCTCATGTCCCCAGGGACCCATCTTTCACAAAGGCCCACCTTCTAGAAACACATTCAGCTACTGAGCTCAGCAGTGGATGACTGAGTCCACTAAGGGCGTAGCACCTGATGAGCCAGGCACCACACACACACACACACACACACACACACACACACACACACACGGGGCACCTTAGACCCCAACCATAGCAATAGTATGAACAATATTTATACTGTATGCAAGATATGCCCTCTCTGTAGAACTCAGTCAATTCAAACTTATATAATTCATACAAACCCCAATGACCAATAACACTTTCACTGGCAGCTAGCCCAAGCTCTCGTGTCACATGAATGCTTAAAACAATGTATCTGCATAACCATTCAGGTTTGATGTTTTGCACTACTTTAATGAATAAAATGAAAATCTTGGGTTGTTTTATTAGATATTTTGTGCATATACTTTGACAATAATATTATATCACACTATTTCAAATCTTTTCAAATCTAAATATTCATGAAATCCATTAAATGATGACATGGTATCAAATATATATAAAATAATTAAAGTTTCACAGTATCTGTCCCTGAAAGACCTGCAGCCTCTTCATGTGCTAGTAAGGGTACATAAAGGTGAGGAACTCCTCGGGACATCCAGGGCCTTGGGGTTCTCGTCTTTCCAGATACCATCTGACTTTTGTCTTCAACATCCAATTTTTTTTAGAGAAAAATCAAGACTAGGGTTTAATTCTTCCCGGACAAGACTACTATACTTTAACATTTTAAAAAATAAAACCCACTCCCTGTCCTGCTTCAGTGGAGCCATATAGTGGGGCAAAAACTTTCTATCCCTGTTCAAAGGCAAAATATTTTATTAAAAGCTAATATGCTGCCAAGTCTCAACCACCATTCTTAAGGGTATGTTCACATTTGCAGAGGAGAGGCTGAAGCCTGTGACAAAGCCCGGAAGCTCTAAGGAACAATGCTGGACTCTCATTTCACCTTCTGAAGACCTACTGCTTAACCGAATTGAGTGTAGTCATGCAGTCTTGTCCTCCTAGCAACCTAGGAGGCTGAGGATCCAGAATCTTAAGTTCTAGCCTCACCTATACAACTTAGTGACTTAAGGAGACATTGTGTTAAAATAAAAAATTAAAAGGCCTGGGGTACAGCTCAGTGCACAGGGCCTGGCTTTAATACCCAACACCCTAGTACTACCAAGAAAAGCAAACAATAAAAAAATTAAAATGAATTTTGAATACAAAAGTTATTTGACTTGCCTTCTAAACAAAATAAATATTCAGCATATACAGTTTTTACTGAAACTGATGCATCCATCACAGGGAGACATTTGAAAGTCCATCTAAAAATTCCTCCAAACCTGCATAAAACTGGTTACAAGTTATATAAGTGGGACCTATGATGTCAAAACCTTCCCATTTGAATTAGTTAAGACAAAATATTACAGATGATAATGGTTGTCTTATGAAATTTCAAATTATAGCCAAAATAATAAACATATGTATCAGCATACATAATAAATCAAAAGATATCTTGAAAAGAAATGAAAAAAATTTAAAAATAAAAAAATCTAATTTAAAAATATTAAGCACAAAAGAGACAAAAAATACTTTGTCTCCTGTAGTGACGTTTGTTGATTCAAAAATATGAAAATCCACAACTTCTTAAATTTATCAGTTGTATGACCGAAAACATGCTATGGCTTGTTTTCAAATATGAGGCATCTTTTGACTTCAAAATCCTGGGTCTAATGGAAGGTGGTGTTGCGCTGAGAGTTGGTGAGGTTATGTTTCAGTGTCCACAGTATGTGCCTAGCACTGATGTTCTCTGCAATGTCTGTGTGCCTAGGAGCTCTCATAGATCTGGATCTGAAGTGCCAAAGAAAACCCCACAGATTTTATGAAGACAGAGTTCACAGCAATGAGAGATAGGAACTACTAGAAAGAAGCAGACGATGTCCAAATTTATTTATAATACGTGGCGAGTGAATTGAAAAATTGATTTTCAAGGACTAACATAAATATCTAAATCAAACACCTCATTTAATACATGAAGAAGTGAAGTTTCAGCAAATTTAAGCTTCCTGTGACACTGAGCCACACATGTAGAATCCAAGGCATGGAACTGGGGCGATACCTTCCACATTCTAATGCCTGCTCAGTTGTTTATTAGATGTACAATCTCTGGCAAGCTATTTAATTTTCCAAACTTCAACTTCTTCATTTATTGAATAGAAACAGTGTAGTTTTTCACATTTAAAAAAAGTTTTAAAAAGGTAGTTAAAATTATAAAAAAGTATGGCACAGAATCTGCTACATATAAAATTTGTAATAAGCTGCAGTACTTAGTGTCCTACATGGCTTGAGTCCAAGAGATTTGGGCAGAACAAAGCTCCTGGCTGCAGGCCTGGGCATACACAGTACTCTGCCCACTCCTGCAGGGGCTAGGGAGACTGGATTTTTCCTGGGGGGTACAAGAGAAGTGGTTTTCTATTTCTGTAGGACCATCAGCTGTGACGGCAGAGTGTGACTGGAACTGTGCTCAGTATAAGGAGAGGAAAAGGCAGGAGACAGGACAGTTGAAAAGACAGAGTCAGGAGGACAGACACAGGAAAGAGAGGAAATAGATGGGAGAGGAAGACAAGAAGGCAGACAGAATGGAGAAAATCAAACAGAAGCTGAGAAAGACAAGAGGCAGAGAGACAAAAGAGGAAAGGACGACACAGGAGAAACTACACGCTGAGCCAAAAGGCACAGTTTTAGAATGGGATGAAGACAGAGACAGAGATGGAAATAGTGTGATAAGGACATGAGCAGTCAGAAGTAAAAAGGACAGAGGGAGAGGGAGAGAGAGATTTTTTCCCTGACATCATTTCCAAATTGTTATGGTTTGTATCTAGGTGTCCCTCAAAAGCCTCATGCAGTCATGGAGCAGACTTTTAGACTTTGAGTAATTCATGATCCACTGGGATTATGGGTGTGAGTGCTGCTGGGATCATGGGTGTGCATACTACACCCAGCCTGGGGCAGACAGCCTGAATGTGACATAAGGGAGAAAGACTTGCTCTCAGTTGCCATTGTTGCCTCAGATCTTCCCATTTGCTTTTGCTCTCTGTTCTTTGCTGCCATCATGAATGGTTGCTCCTTGCCATGTGCCACTCTGCCTTGAAGCCAGCTGAATATGGACTGAAACCTCCATTACCTGTGAGCTAGATAAACCTTTCTTTCCTTCATTTTGGGTGTCAGGTATTTGTCCCAGCAACCAGAGAAAAGTAACTGAGACACAATTTAGCAAATAAGCCTAGAATTGGCTCCATGCCTGTGGTCATGGGTTGCTATCATTGATACAAGCACCTATTTTGTACCAGGTAACATGTTCAAAGCTCAATCAAAATAGTAACAATAAAATAGTAATAGATCAGGGTCAGGGAGATAGCTCAGTAGAATAAGTGCTTCCCTGGCAAGCACAAGGGCCTGAGTTCAATCCCTGGTTTCGCAAAAAAAAAAAAAAAGTATAGCTCATAAATATTGAAAATTTCTATGCATCTGGTGTTGTGCTGTGTCCCTTGATTAATTTAATTCTCACTCCAAGTCTACTTTCACATTTATTTTTATAGATAAAATAAATATTAAGAGAGCTCAATGAGCACTGCCTAGAATCACACTCACTTGCAACATCAGCTATCGGTAATTACCTGCAGAGACAGGGTTCTCCGGCCTCTTAAGTATATTCCTTACAAAGAGATGTTTAGTGGTTGGACATTAGATAGTAAATGAAAAAGTAGATCCTTTATCCGTCATAGAGTCAGTAGACTTAGGTTATAAAATTCATCAGGCTCAACGCCAAAGCTTCCCAATGACAGTAGCAAGCTCCATCCCCACAACTGAGGAGAGAACTTGGTGTCAGAGAACTAGGAAGGCTCCACTTACCACAGTGACGGGGGCACAACTGCAGCCAGGTTTGCAGCTAGGGCTGCACCATGAGTCAGCAAGGCAGTGATGCCCACTGATGAGGGTGACAAGCACAGGAAAATTAAGACATTGCACAATTCACTGTCTAATATTTTAAATTAACATTTACCTACATGTGTACGTTGTATGCATGCACTGCTCGTGAGGAAAATAGATTTTTGAATCTCGCATTTTAAAACAAATTAACTAGCAAGAATTTTAAGAACTATGATAGATGGCAAAGTAAAATGCACAAGTATTTTAATCTATGTTACTGCTTAGTGCACATTTAAATAGATTAACATGTAAACTTTCAGAAAAGAGAAAAATATTTTATTGTAATTTTTAAATGGTTTCATTTCTAAAAGACAATGCAATACAATATGATCCCCAAAATGACAGAATTTTAAGAGTAGCAAATGCACAGTTCCAGAGAATTGACTCCAAGCCACATAAGAATATAAGTTGTTAAATGAAGCTTAGAAATTGCAAAGCATCAATCTATTTACATCAATCAAATATATCACTGATATTTAGCTTTCCCACCTGGCAGTCTATCACAACTTCTGTTGGTACGAAGTAAATGATTCTACTGAAGGAAACTGCTTACCAGAGTTTTCAGAAGGCAATCAATTTATTTAAAATATTATTTTCTTTACTACAATAAAATGTCATATACATTTTAATCACTTCATTACTCAATTTGTTGTTTTTCCAAATTAAATGTGATGTTCATCACACTGTTGGATTGGTAATTATGAGGAGACTATGGACAAATAGTAATTTCCAGCTATGAATTACACAAGAGACTGCTAGGACACATGCATGCCCACGTCAGAAATTCCAGAGAAGGAAAGGCAGAGAGTCAGAAATTGCAGAGAAAAGTGGAAACAAGTGATGGGCTTTGGCTGGAAGCGAGAAGGTCCCAGACCACTTCAGTTCTCTTAGTCTCTTCTCTTCTTGTCCTTGATCAAAAACTTCTCCTACCTGGTCTATTGATTTTAGTGAAAGTAGAATCTCCCCACTTCCTTCTGGCCTCTTCAACCCATTATCCATGTGACAGCTAAATGATCCATGGAAGTATAAGCCAGGCAATATCAGCTATAGATACAGGAAACCCCCCTCCTTGCTATACATTCCACACTATGTGATGGTATTAGGGCAGGTTTGGGAAGTTCAGCTGATCAGAAAAGAGAAGCCATTGAGCAGAATTAGTCCCTGTGTACACAAGGGTCTAGTGAGTTTCCTCGTCCTTTGCCATATGAAAACATAGCAAGAAGAGAGCTACCTATGGACAAGAAGTACGCACTCAGCAAAATGCCAAGTCAGCCAGTCTCTTAGCCTTGCTTTTCTTACCTCCAAAATTGGAGAAAATAAGTTGTGTGGTTTATTATCCACTCACTTTCATGGTACTTCGTTATAACAGCCCGAATGTAGACTAGTACCATGTGTTTTTCTCTTCAGCTTCCTTAATTAGAAGACAGGTTTTGGATCCAACAAGACACCCTGATCTGGCTGTGTGGGCTCTCTAGCTTGCCTGAGTCTATCTGGTCCTCACTTGCTCCACACAGGCCACCCAGGCCATTCTCAGTCCAGCTCTAGGCACCATGCCTTTCACAGGCTGCTTCTTTTCCCCAGGACACCCTCTGCTGGCTTTCCCACAAACCCAACTCACCAGGTCCCAAATTAAATGGGACTTCCTAACAAAATATTTCACTGATCTCTAAGCCAGATGTAAATTAGGTCTCTTCAGTTATTCTCTTCCATGCAAAGCCAAATTACGGGGCCAAGAAGCATGAAAAATGTCAACAGCACTACATCCATCAAGGGCTCTAATACAACACTAGAATTATGTGATACATGGGAGAGGAAATATGTATTTATCAAATTTCTCCTCCAGGGAAGAACCCGTAGTATTATTTTCCACTGCATAACCTGCTCCAGGCCATAAATAAATCATTCATCAAACATTTGTTGAATCAATGAATGCTCAGTAATAAAACTGTACTCGGTCCCAGTGCTGCCACTCTTACTTTTGATCTTCTGTAACTTTGAAGCACAGGTACCTGATTTGTAAACATGGAATTAAAATAATAGCTGTCCAGTCTCTTTCATCATGATTTTCAAAGGTTTAAATGAGACTGTCAGTATGAAAAAGTGCTTAACCCTGTAAAATGTGCCCAAATATTTGTCAACATCATTAATCTATTCAGTTAGCTCCTACAGAGGCTTCAAATATTTCTTTTATTCATAGAGAATAGGAGCTGGGTTTAGAAAGACTCTGTGCTCAATATCAGTTATATTTGGAATTCTCTTTTTACAAGCTTACACTTTCACATGATAACTGAAAAATCAGCCTTTAGATTTGCTTCCCTCCGATTGCAGCTTCTTTCTGAACACTTCCTCAAGTGCTGGGTCTCATGGATTAATCACTCTAGCTACAGTTCCAGAGACCTTCTAACCTCACGCCAACTCTCCAGGCTGGTAGAAGAAAATTAGCTCCTGCTGTTATCAACCAGAATCAGCAAAAAGGGTGTATTTTGTAAAATACAATGTGATTAAGATTATCTTCCATTGTGTCCCTAAGAGGAGTCAAAACAAGGTTTAGATGACAGTGTGAGACTGCTGCAGACTGCAGAGGGTTTCTTTGAGAAGCTGCACATTATTATTATTTTTTTACTATAAATAATTCCTTCCAAACTTATTGTGAGACAAAAGCACACAAGAAATTCTCTTTATAGTAACTGCTAAAGGCTCAATAATACAGAGTGCTGGTACAGGTTTCCATACTAGGAGATTTACGTGAACTCATATTATTCTGAAACCTTACAAAGTTCATTTAAATTATATCAATACTAGAGAAGTAGAGTTCACTTCTAATGTGAGAATAACTTAGATCTTCTGGGAGGTGGGAGGCATACACTTATGCTGGTGGGGATATAGCCTTATGTGGACCAGACATATTTTTGATGTCTTTTGCTCAACTTTTCCAAGCCAAGATGAGGGACAGCACTGGTCCATTAAATAAGAAGCACACATAGTACCTAGAAGAAGTATCTACACTGACGGCATTTTTTTTTTTTCTTTATGGAAACAGGAATTGAACTCAGGCCCTTGCGCTTGCCAGGGAAGTGCTTACTCCACTGAGCCATCTCCCCGGCCCCATACTGGTGGCATATTTTAAATGAAGTAGACTGTTCAATATCATCTAGAGCTGTATCTAATATTAGGAAAATATCATAGAGCAGTTCATGCTGAATTTTTTTTTCTTGTCAAGATCATTTCCTTTTGAAGAGCTATTCTGAAATTGAAAGTGGTTTTGCCGTTCTATGGTCAAATAACAGGTCAAATAACATTCTGTAATTCTGTGTAGTTACAGAACAAGCATCTACCACTAGGCAGGCTAACCTTTCTGACTCTCATGTTTTCTTTAGTATCATATTGGCCAAGGAAAGAAAGTGGAGAATGTTAGATGCACAACCTGGGTGCTCTTTCCTCCAATACTGTTCTCGGGGTTTCTTTTAACATGCAGTGATAATAGTTTTAGGTTTCATCATCCGTAATTCATTACCTACACAAATATTGCTTCAAGTTTGCAAATCTGAAGCATATGACATGCAAATTAGCCCTCGTTTAACCTTCTTAAGATCTTCCCTGTACAGGACCATTATGTTAAATGGTTTTAAACATTTGCTGACTTTTTCATAAATACCTTTTTTTTTTGTTTGTTTCCCCTTATATTTCACATGTATTCTTATTCCACCATATTTACCTTTACAATAGTTATTATCAGACCAAAGAATTAAAATTACAGTATCATCTGAATCAGAACCTAGATTATAGTCCTTTCTGATTTGTATAATTGCTACAGAAGAAATGAATACCAAACAAAATTTTATCATTGAGTTATTCCCTAAGATTGAGTCAATTGACATTAATAGCATCTACGACCAACTTTTACTTTGCAAAGGTTGGGAAAACATAAACGAAAAAACTGAACTCAAATACTATTCTGAAGAGGCATTCCATGAAAATCTGTTTGATTTGAAACTTTCTAGAAAGTATTTTGAAAATTTTCAACAATTTTGAGAAACCTTCTCTTCAAATATCTAAGGACATTCTAGCTGGTCATTTCTTATGGCTCACAGTCTATGTCAAGTTTATGAAATGACCACGATTAAACTTCAACATACCTTTTCACCAGTTGTAACAAGTACATGGCATATTTTTAGACTGTGAATTTTAACTGAATTAAATTTCCCATTTTACTAGAAGCTTTACAAAATCTCTGTATAAAATTGAAGACACAGAAAGCATGAAGAAAAATAACTGCTTGGTGTTTGTACTCAATGTAATACAGTTACCATAAGTTGAAATACATACAAACTCATGTGTAAATTAAGGAGGCAATGTTTAAATAATGTGATTCATGCAAGGCTTCTTTGAACAAATACTTGCACCTGAACGTAAAATGTTTAAATTCTGAGCTGAGAATATATCACTCATTAAAAGTATCACTTTACCTTCTAGTTAAAAATACATTTTGAGAAAGTAAATGATAAAGTAGAGTTGACTAAACAGGGTGAAAATTTTTAAAAAAGGCAAGCTATCATTTGCAGACAGAAAAGTAGAACTAGTACTGTTCTCAAAGACTTTCTTGTTTCTTCAGTTTTTGCTAAGATCAAATCTAATATACATATATTATATCATATATAAATATATTACATATAACACTGGTTATTATTGGGGGCCCATTGTTAAGGGTAATATGAACAATAGTGGTCAACACAAAAATTTTTTGATGGAAACTAAAAATTTCTTAGAAAAATATCTGATGCCATTTATTAAGGCTGTATAGATAATGCAAATATAGTAGCAATGTAAATATATTATACAATGAAATGGCATAAAATTCATGAAAGTTAAAGAAATAGACTTTATAAGCTCAAATAAATGAGACTAACAAGTTAGAATAGGCAGATACAGTATTCACTGATCTCATTGGTATACAATTAAATTATTTTCTATATTGTTACAATCAAATTATCAAATCCATACAGTCTTCATTGAGAGGTGTTTTAAAAAGCACCCTGTCTTTCAGAAGGTATGAAAAAATTACTCTTCATTCCCAGAAAAGATCTAATTTATACAGAGACCAATATAGTGATTATGATTATGCCTGTACTTAGTGTATCTATACTAAAATGTAGATTTTTTCTAACGGATACTACACAATTACATATATTGCCAAGATCGTGGGTAAACAATAGCCATAAATACTACCATCTTTCTAATTTTAGTAAAACTCCAGTAACTGGAAAAGTAAAAGTCCTGACAGCTCTAAAAACTGTAACAAGTTTCGAAAGCATGACAGATTTACTCCTTTCTCATTTTCTAAATATTTGTCATACACATGAGTTTACATAGTGTTTATCTTTTTCTGAAAAGGAAAACAACAATGGTTAAGACGAAATAAGTATAATAGAAAGAAGCACCAAAATTTATTTTGATTTTAGCAAAATTTAGCAGAATAATCTGGTATTTGTTATCGTGTGTGTGTATGTGTGTGAATAACAAAAACAGGTTGTGCTAGGATTCTTTCCTGGTTAAATAAATACAAGACTCCATTACCATGGAAACGGACAGGAAAAGCAGTTCTGTGTGTGTGTGTGTGTGTGTGTGTGTGTGTGTGTGTGTATTCTTTCCCC
>NW_004524616.1:7580792-7581302 GCF_000260255.1 Octodon degus
GAAAACTAATTCATTAGTAATTCACTGCTGGAGAGACCCGGGACTTCAACATAGAAGCTTCCACAGCACCGTTATAGATGAAGTAGCTGGTGACATCTGCTCATATTTATGGACGTTTTCACTTTTAGAGAAATGTTTCTGGAGTATGAAGCCAAAAAGGAAAGCCAGGAACTTGACACAGCAGTGTCTTATTGGTGACGGTGTTTGGCAAATCACCTAATATGCCAGTTTCTCAGAGCAATCCGTGGCACTGTGTAATAAATGTGATCATTTTGGATATCGCCACCCCAAGAGACTCAGAGAAATTTTAGCAGATAACAGAAAAATGGAAATACTGTTCTGCAGCTCTTCGTGGGGTTCAGTATTGGTGGTTCACAAACATGGCCGGCCCCTCCAGGTCCCACTTCTCCTGAAACACCCTCTTGTATTCAGTAGTGTGACTACTGTGTCGCCACCTTGCTGAAGTGCTTCAGAGGCAGGCTGGTCTGGTGTGGAGCCATGCCAGACCCC
>NW_004524616.1:7582627-7584323 GCF_000260255.1 Octodon degus
ATTTAAATATGAATTTATAACACATTTTAGAAAAAATATTCTATAAAATGTATGACTCATAAAATATGAACAAAGCTGAGCAATGACTAAGGTATGAAACCATTTGATAAATAATAAAGCTCTAAGATGTCTGTTGGGCCTAATATAATCATTATAAAGTTGTTCACAATGAAAGAACACTGAGCTATCGAAGAACAGACAAAACCAGGGCGAATCTGAAGCAGAGCAGTGCAAAAGTACTTACTGTCTCAGTTACCAGGCTTTTTTCACAGCTAATTATTAAGTTTGTTAAATACTTAGAGGTACACGGCTGCGTTTTTATTCAAACAACAATATTTTTGGATACTTGTTAACACACCAGGAGATGTTTATCTGGGTAACAGACTCAGTGATTTATTTGGCAAATGAGAATTTATAGTGCTTTCACTAAGGTTTTTTGTTTTTTTGTTTTTTTTTTGCATTCCCTCTTTTAATAGAAAAACATTCTCCCATTCTTTTAGAATATTTTGCTGAGTTTACACACCTATAATATTTAAATGATGGAACTTAACAAAAAAAAAAGGATACTGATGAATGTCCATTTTGTATTTGTGTATTCAAAGTGGTTAGGATAGATATATAGTTACATTCTCTTAATGAATAGAGGGACTTGTTCTAATGGTGTTTGTAAATAGGAAATCAAGTCGCATCTTGTACAGCAATTAACCACTAGGAAGAATGTATGCAATGTATTAATTATTGAAACTGTCCTACCAATTTGGTTGGAAACTGTGTCATTGCTATTTGTTTCTCAATAAAATTATGGAAAAAAATAAAAAATAAAAAAAAGAAAGAGAAATTACATTCTCCTTTAAATAGAAAAAAAAAAACAAAACAAAAAAAACAAAGTGGTTCAGCTACGAGGCCTGTGTCTTGAGAAGCCAAGGACCTATGGTGTTCCTCCACCGGCTACACTGATTCTTCTTAGAGGCAATTCTCCCCTAACCCTGATGCTGGGCAGGCATTCACTGAAATTCTGAGCCAGAGAAGAACAAATACAGCAACAACCACACAGGGAGCCCTTCCTTTCCTTTTAACCTCTTGATCACAAAACAAGCTTCCTTGTTCAGAGGCTTCAAGAAGGCTATGGGGTTAGTTTCTCAGCTTCTACAGATACCATAAAAGCAACTGGAAGAAACCCTTTTGTTACTTCCTGGAGTTCTTAGGTTAAATCCACTCAATATCCCTGCATAGGAACTTCCTGATGGCTCACTGACATGCATTTCTAGGCTGTTTTAACAAGTTTTATATTCTACAACAAAAGATTGATTGTAGAACAGTTTAAACATTTTTCTTTGACTCTGTTAGCATTTAAATTGTCTAGGGGAAGTGATATGTAAATGTAAACATTATTCACAAGGAATGAAGGTAAAGAGAGATTTTGACAAAGAGAAAGTTTCCAAAGTTGGTAAACCTCAGCTCTGGCAAAAATAGCATGGTAAAGGGCTTCTCCAGATCAGTCCGCCGAGTAACTTTTTTATTGCTTTCCACCACCATTAGGAGGCCAGTTTTCCCTCCTCAGACTGCAGAATGTTAAAGACTTACTGGGGAGGCATAATAATGTGAATTGCCAGAGAAAGCCTGGAGCAGTGGAGAGACTAGCTTGTTAGAGTTTAAGTTGAGAAGAGGGAATAAGCAGCAGGATGCTGACCACTCC
>NW_004524616.1:7588798-7603948 GCF_000260255.1 Octodon degus
AAAGTCGAGGATTTTCATTAACGATTGTGTCAATGGCTTATCAAATTCTTTCACATGATACTGTTGAGAGGTACCTGGCTTTCCACCATATTAACCCTGTGTTTTCTTTGCTTTCTGGATAATCCAACACTGCTTTTAGAAATATAAAAACTTTCATTACTGTGACTCTAGTAACTAAAATAGGTAGCACAGACTTCCATTTTTATAAAGCAGTTTTAAACACGTCACCCTAAACCGAATCCTCACGGCGCACACTCTTTCTGCCCATCTGACACAGCAGGCTCTTGTCATCCTCAGCTTAAAGACCTTCAGGAGCTGTGCAGTGCAAGCGCCGCAGCCTGACCTGGAACCCCAGTCTGCTCGGTACACTGCAGAGCCTGTGTCTCTTCCACATGAGGTCTGCTGCTTTTCCCAAGCCTTAACATTCCAGGCATATTTAAACATTTCTGAAATATTTTGAAGTTCACACCTTTACCCAAATTTTCACTTCTTACAAAATGTTCTTCCTTGTTTCTGCTCAAAAAGGGCTGTCTCCAGGTACAGTCCAACAATGTGAAGTTCATTGGCTACCCTCAGACCCCAGTGAACTAAATACACTCCATTTTTAATTTCAGGACAAACATTAGGCACACACTGACATGGGATTCCATTGGTTTGTCTATATTTTCATGTACAATTCACTCAGTAGATTAAGTTCCACATTTAGCGCTAGTGGATGCTCATTATCTTTAACCATACTTTTAAACAGACTGTGGGAACAATAAGTAGTTGCTTTATAGCACAATGAAACTAAAAAGACCAATCTATTAATGACTGTATTTTATAAACAGGCAGAAATAGTTCATGGGTCTGTATGCCTAGCAACTTATTTCTTTCAACTGAATTATTTCTGAGCTGACCACATTTAAAATTTGAAAATGAGAGTACCAGAGTGCTTAGAACCAAAGCTTTTCATTATTGCCTTACTGAAAATATAAAAATATAGATTATAATGATATTTAAGACTTCATGTATATTAAGCAAGTACTATTGCAGGAAGTTAAGTTAGATAGAACTATTATAGGCAGTCAGACAGGAAGAGGCCCTCAAAAAAAAAAAAAAACCAGCAGGAAAGACAAGATACCTTGCAACTGTAAGAGAGATGGATTTTCTCCCACGGTGGGCCAGACCTAAAGATTAAAGATTGAACAAATGCTCACCTCCCTAAAGATAGACATTCGGGATTGGTCATCACCTTGAAGAAGCCAGGAAGAGTCATTAATCCAACCGCTACCGGCTACTGGATAAAGTTCTGTTCTGTATTTATGCCCTCTTATTACATGACTCACTTCCCCATTTGGTCCTGGATTTAATCATTTGTACTTGAGTAATGGTGCATATAAACTTATTGGTTAACCATAGTTTTGTCCCACCTCATGGCCACCTAAGTGAATTCTCATGTTCTCCACCTTAGACCCGCCTAACCACACGGTTTTACTCTATAAAAAAAATCTCTGGAAGAGACAGCTTCCTGGGCAAACTGCTTGGGTCCCCCTTCTGTCCCTCTCTTGGAAAGAAATTTTCTTTTCCCCAATAAATATTCTGCTCTTAACCTCCATTTTCTCCTAAAATTCATTCTTCAGTTCTGGAGAACACGAACTCAACCCAGGTACCTTTCAGGTCGGGAGTTTCATTCCCCTATATCAGTACTTTGCCACTGAGCTATACCCATAGCTCCTATAGTTATCTTTTACAAGTGATTTAACTTGAAATTTTACTGGAATTACCCATATAAATAAAATACAATGAAAAAGAAGCATGCAGATCCTCAACAACGTAATTTATTAAAATTCCACAATAAGTTCACAAATAGTAAAGTGAATTTAAGTTGAAATTCAGTTATTATGTTAGGTCATATACAACAATGGATATCATAAATGAAAATTAAAGTTACTTTAATTTTTATTTGACACTCATAATGTAGTTTATTTTTAAATGATTTAAAGAATCTTAGCAGATTTCTAATCTAAATAACAGTAGGTATATTTTTCTAAGCTGAACTTTGTAACATATCATGAAACTTTGATATGAAGAATTTAAATGCATGCTTTTGAAACAAGATTCTCAAATTATACACTATTAAACATACACAACTCATGTTTTTGAATGACATTTAAATATTATTCACTTAATCCATCACTTTATTTCATATAGAATAAATTTACTTAATATAACATAAAAATTTCCTGCATTTCAAAATGAGTTTGAGATTATAATGGTATCAGATGATGAAAATAAATTAGAAGATACATAAATATAATTTAAAAGTGACAAGTCTATTCCAAACCTACATCATTATCTTCCAGTCTTGAACAAATTATTTTATCTCCTGAACAATTTTACTCACTTATGAATATCCACTTTTTAAATTATCCTCTTTTAGAAATAAGCAAATAACTCAGAGCCACATTAATCCCCAAATATGATTTTAAACACTAGACTAAGCAGGTATTATTAACAAATTAAAATAATACAAGCAGGCAAATAATTAGATCTGTTTCAATGAATATCTATGCTGTGAGATATAATTTGAGGATTCTAAAAGATATGACAGATCTTAACTTATAACATCTCAATGAATACTTTCCCCATAAATGTAGGGCAGAATTAAACCTTCAGGTCCTCAAGGTAGAGAAGTTAGCTTTGTAATCATATATCAAATTTGTTTACTACAAAAACACTAGGTGAAATTAAACCACAAGGTCTCAAACTGCCCAGGCAATAACTTTAAAGTCTCACTCCTCTTACTCACTAGGATAGTTACTTTGTTCTGCTCTTATTTTTAATAAGTTAATTTTCTACACTGAAGGTTGGTCTTCTGTTGCTCAATGATTATACTGTAAAAGAGTTTCTAGCGTACAAGACACAGTGTCCAACTGTCTATAGCTGCCAATTAGTTTTCTTTTTTACTTTGTCCTTTGCTATGTGCTATGACTGTGAATTTGTGTTTATACAAATTTCATTTGCATGATATTCTCATGGTAAGCCCCAAATAAATTCTTCCTTATGTGATTGATAAATAAATAAATAAAAGGTTAATATTTTTCGCCCTTCTTGCTCTATCATTTCATAAGACCCGAACACCTAAGCCTACAGCCACAAGAAGGACAGAGGCCAGTGAATGCTCTCCCGTCCCACCTCTGCCCTTCAGAAACCCAACACACCTCTCTCAGGGCATACATGGAACCAGTGCCACGTCCTTACCACAAGGCCTAGGGGTAAAAGTGCTTGCAAATCAGTTCGCCATTTAGGTAGATAATCTATCAGCGTCAGGTCTGAAAGAGCACCTCAGCAATCAGAAACCCCACAAGAACTAAAAGGATCACTCCTTTGAAAGCCTCCTGTCTTCCAGGAGCCACAGATACTAAATATCACCTGTACATACCAGCAAATTCCATTACAACATGGAATTGTACCTCATGAAAAACTCATTACCTGAATAATAGTGCTCCCAACTATAGTATGGCTTTGATAGCAAGAACCTGAACTGTCACTGATATCCCCTCCAGAGTCCTAACAATTTAATTAGCAACAACCCTATCAGCAACATCAAAAACCAGGACAAGTTTCTGACAACAGGCACATCTGATCTGCAGCTGTTGAAGGACAACTTAGAACAAATCAGTTGGAATGGGAAAGTCACCTGAGAAGTCCCGATAATACTTGTGCACAAACTAACCCCAGGAAGCTGGCAGTGGACAAAGGAAGTTTTTAAAATGGCAAGCAGGAAAAGCTATTCAAAAACAAAGAAAGGAAAACAATTACAGAACCACTTGAAGCACAGCAATTGAAGTACGCTGTGTTATTTTAAATAATAAACTCGCAAGGCATTTTGGCACTGCTCTACTACCAGAAAAAAGAAAGAAAGACTTAAGGGGCATCTCAGGTTCTAATTACTAAAACCTTTGTATGTCTCTTTAGATTCAGTCTCCTTAAAATCACATTTACTCTAAGTAGCTCTTTCATTGCTGTACACAGCTTGGAACTGTATTCTGGGTGCCTGGACAATAAACCAGCTGGTGGGACCCCAGGTCTCTTGGCAAGAGATCGGGCTTTTAAACATCTGGCATCCTCAAACCAAGTTGCCAGCAAGGAAATGCCTCTTGTCTGTCCCCACTAGTGGCCTGGGTCCAGAAACACCCTGGCCATGACACGTTTCACTAGATGATGGGAGATCAACGGCTCCATATCCTCTCTTCTCCCCATGACACCCCACCCCATAAAGCCCATTCTTTTGGTGAGAAATTGCCGTAGAATTTGTCCTGAGCCCTGTAGCATAAAAGGTAGTGCCCTAGAGGATTCTTCTGAGAAATAACATTTTGAGATACAGAGGGAAACCACTAGGCACTACTTTCTCATTTAGGCAACAGAATTCTATTTACTGCTGTACTAAAGTCATGATGCAAAAGAACACAGAATGGGGCTCAAGGAGTAGCTCAGTGGTAATCATAGGCTCTGACTTACACATAATATATTAAAGAGAATTGGACAATATTTTAAGTGACTGTCTCACTACAACTTTTCTTTCTCTCTTTTATTGTACATGTGATTATGTCAGAGGTTTAAACATCTGAATGTTAATTAAAAGTCGTAGCCTTTTGTATTTGTAATGTAGACATCAAAGAAACTACATCAGCATAAAAGTAACAATTGTTAGGAGCCTCATGATCTGTTATAAATTTTTCATTTTCAAGAAATAATTGTACTGTCTATATTGCCTTGTTGCCACCTAAAAGCAGTAATGCATAAATTCGCTCACACTGCTCCTGTGGTGCTCTTCTCCAGGAATAAAGTCAAGGAAGGGAAGGACACACTCAGAGGTGTCGGGGGCAGAAGGCTGCTGGTCCTGGGTCTCATCTCAGGCCCTTCAGTGGATCCTGCTGCCAGTGTCTGCCGCAGGCACAAAGAGGAAATTTCTAAGGCATCAGTGCCACATCTCCGTCTGGGAACCTCCCAGTGGCCTCCGTAAATGTGCAAGTGGAAAAGAAAATGTAGCAGAAAGAAAACCTGGAAGCAAAGAAATGATTCCAGCAAAACTCTGCTTCTACAACTGTTTGAATCACAAGCCTTCTTCTTCTGGAATATGACTCCAACATACCAGGAGCCGGGATTCCGAGAGGTGAAAAGCCTTTCCTCATTACTCAGTACACATATCAAAAATGAAGGCAAGAAGTGTAGCGCCTTCAACTACAGCTTTTAATATAATTATTAACTTACTATAGTGATAAAACACAGAGAAGACACATAATGAAATCTTTATTGGTAACAGACATAATATACCAGAATTTAAAGCACACTAGAAGAATCTTTTAAATGATTAAGTACAGTTTTTAATAAGCTATAAATCCATACTGAGATGGAATTTAAAATCTGGCATAATTCTAATCATTAATTCTTGTGTTATAGACAGTACATTAAAAATTACCTTCACTTTACCTTTCTATCTGTATGTTATCAAACGTATTAAAATGTATCTTTCAAAATTTTACATTGCAATCCAAGATGCTTTTTCACTAATAAGAGGAAAAGCATACTGTATCTTCATCTTTCATAAAAGCAACATAATCATTTATGAAAACTGTCAGTCCTTCTAATTGTGAATTCTTTTTCTATTATTTTTTATTGTGCTCTTTATTTATACTTTGGATTTCTCATGCAAGAGAACCCACATGATGCGTAAGCTTACATATCCAATTTATTTCGTTTAACATTATAGTCTAAAGGAGCATCCACTTATCTATGAATGAATCAAATATATCCTTCGTAGCACAGTAGTACTCCATTCAGTATACACAGCATTCCACAGTTTCTTCATATAGTTATATGTTCGGACACACACATCACTTTCGTGACTTACCTACAAAGAGTTGCGCTGTGGACATGGGTACCAGCAGCGCTGGTACATGTATCACTGTGGTACAATGTCTTTAAGTCTTTGGGGAAGATACTTACAAAGAGAATAACTGGCATGAATAGAATTTCTAGTTTTAGCTTTTTTAAGGATTTCCATATTAAACATGATAATCATTTTCGTAAAAATACTTTTCACCACTGTTCACATTTAGCTTTTTCTGAGACATGATGCTGAAATTCAATATAAATTTCTTGGCGAGAAGAAATTTCTGCTCTGCAGACGATGATATAGGGATGGAATCAGAAAGAGGGACAAGTGGATTTCTGGCCGCCTTGGCCTCCTAATTCTCAAATATTGTCGCAATGACACCCATTTCCTACATCATTTATGTTATCAGAGAGCTTGTTCAGCTGCATACATTTTGAGTTAAATAGTATTATGCAGAGTATTTTAATTGTAAAGTAATCTTTTCCAAGTAGCAGGGAGAAAGTTATGACTAGGGTGATGCATTTTCAAAAGCAGAAAAGCCTGGAGTATTCAGATACCTGGAGCGCATGAGTGAGGCAACAGGGCAGAGTGGCACTTGAGGGAGAAGAAGGACTGATACTGACAGAGGCCGCTAGAGATCATCTGGGGTCCTCAGTATTGCTGGGGGGAGTTCACAGCCTGGTTCTCCAAGGCAGGCAGTACATTTCTCCCAAGCAGGGTGTGCAGACCCCTCCACAGTGCCATTGTCACTAGCTGGCAGAGCCTCTCTGTGACCTCAGTTCTGACTGCACAGGCACACACACACACACCACCATGACAACATATTATGCAAAGTCTGCATTCTGTAACTATCACAGTCCTCTGGAAGCCTCTTCTTCCTAACGGCAAATAAAAAGAACCGACGAGATAACATCATCGTGGATCATAGTATTGTCTTTTTCTTTTCTTTTTTGATTGTTACTTCATGCTGAATGCAAATGGAAACTTTATTCATGATGATGGTGCTTTCTTCAATTAGGGGGAAAAGCTGGGTTAATCAACGAACAGTGTTGCCCTGACTAGTTAAACCACACACTGCATTTCTGTCTCATTCTTTCAACAAAATAAGTTCCAAAAGGGTCAAGGACTTACGCTTTCTTAAAAACCTAAAACTTTTTAGAATATAATGATGCATGGTTAAATCTCATCGGGGGGAGGAAGCTCTTTCTCAGAAAGCGAAAAAAACACAAAAGAATTACAAACAATAACTTTGCACTTTAAAAAATCTGCTTGAAAAGATACAGTTGAGTTAAAAGAAAAAAGCCAAACAACAAGTTGAAATATAATTTTCCAACACATGGCATACAAAAAACCAATTTTTACACTGACCTAAAACATGAATAAAGAACTCCAAATGACAAAAGAAAAATGGGCATTTTTAACAGTGGGCATTTACTCACTTAAGTATACACATGCTAGGATAAGAGTAAAAATTCTGAATATTACTTTTAAATTGCTTCTCACCACGAAGTCAAGAGGTCTAATATAGCATGTAGACTTACTTTTCATGATAATTAATTTTGTTTAATTTTCAAAGGTAGAAGCATGGCTAGCCTTTTCAAATAAAATTGAGCTTGAAAAACACTAGACTGAATGCTGTGTGTAGTATTAATGCCATTTCTTGTCTGAAGAAAAATCAGTATCAAATATTGGTCATATATTGCTTTGTGTATTTGGTTTTAACAAAGTAATTTTAGAAAATAAATTGTTTCAATTTTCTTTAATTTGTACCAAAAAAAAAGTCATCCTAAAAAGTGAAGCAAGTGCCAGCCATGAAGCTTAGTGGATCAAAGTACCTGCTTAGGCACAGAGCAGTGGCCGGGCTTTGATCCCCAGCATGCCATGCTGGCCCTGTCCCTGGGGGGCACTGAGACAGCAATTGAGACTGGGCTTGGTGGCACACACCTATAATCCCAGCGCTTGGGAGGCTGAAAGCAGGAGGATGTCCAATCTGTGTAGTGAGACCCTGCAGATCCTGTACTAAATACATTTTAAAAAGTATGAAAAGAAAAAAGTGAGGGAGAAAACAAATTTTCTTTACAACATATTGTGAATAAGCTGAGAACTATACCAACTAGTAGACTTCCATCAATAGATGTTCCAGCAAAGATGATTCAAGAAAGAGAGGAGAAACTAAGACACATTTACCCCAAGGGTAGCCCTGAGCTGAACATTGGCCTTGTGAATGGATTCACTCACTAGTTCTAAACACTTTTATATGCTAGAAACAAGTTAGATAGTATCTGCACTTTGATTGGGTTTGGAAGGAAAAAGTGTAATAAACCAGTAAACAAGCAACTTGTTACAATATTATACATGCTACAAAAAACCAACCAAACAAACAAACAAACAAACAAAAGCAATGCCATTGGTGTTGGATATATGCCTTTGGATGTACATAAGGATGTGTTAAGTGGGACAGACCTCAGAACTGCAGTGTTTTTGCCATTAAGATAATAAGAAATGTGCCTGGTTTTGAAAACCTCCACTTTGAAAATTGTTTTACATGAAATTTATCTGTGACATTTGTTATGACAGATCTTGACTGTGCATTTTTGAAACAAGTCCTATCTAACAATGAACTAATTTAAAAAAAAATCAATGAATTTGCTGTATTTTTGGAAGGCCAGAATTGTTTCTGGCAGTAAGTCGTACAACCGTGGTCACTGCAAAAATAAACACCCATATTCCAAAGCAAGTCTGGGGCTGTGAGAGTTAAAATGATTAGCATGTTCAGTCCCTGTGCAGCCTGGCAGGACATACAGGTGACATGTGAGATAGGAGTTTCTCAGAAGACATCATAGTTGAGCATTTCCATCAGCTCTGTAGAGATGATAACACAATTGTTCCGGAAGCATTGGCAGGTTGTATCGATAACAGCAGCGCTGAGCCAGGTCACCACGGTGACCTAAGGTACCAATGTGCACAACTGCAACGATAATGAGTCACAATAGCCACAGCTTTTGTGGTTTGCTCCTTCTTAGACACAAAATAAATTAACAAGAAGTTATTCTGACAAGGATATTCATATCTTTTTGTTTGTCTGTTTGAGATGGGAACACATCCTAGGAAAGTTTAGTTACTTATTCAAAATAAAGTAGTTGGCAAGTGATAGGGTCAGTGTTTATAACAAAGTCTAATTGGCGGTAAGCCCAACACTGCACACTTAGGAGCAAAATGAGAGGCAGTGGTGGGAAGAAGACAGAAAAAGAAGGAAGAGGAGCATGCATGCATGTGCATTATTTTTATGTATTTAATGTACAGACATGCCTTGGAGATGCATCATCTTTAAGACAAAGGAAAGCAGGTAATGATGATGACGATGATGATGATAATATTGTGAGTATTGGAATCAGAATTAATTACCAGAACTATAATTCGGATCCCAACAGGCATTAATGGGCCATATCAGTCACTTTGACTTTCTGAGTTCTAATTTTTCATTTCAAACAGTGCCTAACAGTACATACTTCCCAGAGATGCAAGGAAAGTAAGCGACATTAAAAATTTTTATTAGTACATGTGAGATCTACATAATGATAATATTCAACAGAGGGAATTTATTTGCACCTGAACATTATATATCTTGCTTTTTTCCCCCTCATTTTCCCCTCCTCTCCCTTTAATCTCAAAGTATTTAGAATGGTGTTTTGACTGCCAATATACTGAACCAAAATTTATTATTCAAAATATTGAAAGCATTAAAAAAATCTTTGTTATTATATTGTCTATTTCAATAATACTAACACTAATTTATTTATAATAGGGTTTCCTATAGTAAATAGGATCTTTAGCAAACAGGAAGGGGAGCAAGAGATGGAGGAAGAAGAGAGACAGTGATGTAACTGGTGTGTAGGGGGGTCCACCTGTGTGGCACATCTTGTGGTGGCATTACTGACTAAAGGGAAATCATATTTTAACAACTGACTCCATTCAGTTATGTTAGGGGGCCACAAAGGAAGGATCACCCCAAGCAGCAGGAACCCTAGCTGCCTCCAGTACTGGGTGAGGAAGGGTGGGAAAGGAGGTAAAGAAAGAAGGAAGATGTGTAACATACATGTGTGGATCCCTCACAGTGAATGGGGACAGTGTGTACTGCAAACTTGTGCTCACACAAAACGTACTCACAAAAATAGGCACGCATGAGAAGTTAAGCCAAGCACTCCTGCGTTAGAGTAGTGTGTGTGTAGCCAAAGTGATGGGACTAAAAATGTTTTAGACAGTTGTCTCCGGTAGACCAGATCACTGCATTAGAGACGGTTCTTCAAAGCAAACCCTTCAGCCAAATCAGCTATTTAAAAGCTAAACCCACAAAAGGTAACAACACTACAAGTGGTTGCACCAGCCATAAAATGCAGTACGTGTGAATACAAGAGGGCTACAGAACTGGTAAAAATCCAGTTCCTCTGCTGATAGCCCAGACACTAAAACATACCAAGATTGTTCTCCTGCTTTACAAGGATGATATAAAAACTGCACACCCTTCGAAAATCTAAAGACTGTGAAATGTTTCTAAATCATCTAAGAAATGTTTGAAATGTTCAAGACCTTTGCAAAACCTTTACATGTTAAAGAATATTGTACTTGTAGTTTATTCTAGCTTATTTTAGTAAATAAAAATATGAATAATTCAATGACATAATTTGTAAAAATGTTTACATAATTCAAATACTTTAAAAATAAGTATCATATTCTCTATTTTTTATAAAATTTTGTTTTATTTTTCGTAGAAGAGTGCTTATTACATTTTCTTTATTAACATCTATTTATACTACATTAATCTAAAAGTATAAATAGTGAAATCTTACTTTCCCTAAAAACTGTACTGGCTTCATCAAGGAAATCAGTGTGGTGAGGTCATACACTATTGATCCCTGGTCTAATTTAGATTGACTTGCATGATTGTGATTTAAGATAGAGAAGGTGTGTGACCCAGCAAGGGTGTGCCTTGTGATGGAATGTGCAGCCTCAGCAGATTCACCTGTATGGTTCCTGGCTCTCTGAACTTCTGAAAAAAATTCAGGAAAAGCATTTAAAGAACTCATCTTTGTTTACCTCCAGTGCTTACTCCTTGGACAGAACTGAATGGAGAAATGAAGAAGAGTTTACCCTATGAGGTGAATTCAGGCTAACACCTTCCCCAGAGGCACAGCACAACAAGCCATCCAAGACAAGTGCCCACAGCAACTTAATTTCTTTTACTTTCTTTCTTTCTTTCTTTCTTTCTTTCTTTCTTTCTTTCTTTTTCTTTTTCTTTTTTTTTAGTTTTAGGGAAGCGTCTACAGGGTGTTCAGGGTCTCACTACTAGATCAGACTCTAGCGATCCTCCTGTTTACAGCTTCCCAAGAGCTGAGATTACAGGCTCATGTCACCACACCTAGTCTCAATTGCCTTCTCAGTGCAATGCGGGGGTGGGGCCAGCATGGCAGGCCCAGGGATCGAACTTCAGTCCCTGCACCTGCTTGCAGGCACTATTTGGATGGCCCTAGCTTAATTTCCTTTCAACTCTTTCTGAACAATAGGACTCCTCGTATTTTTTTTTTTTAATTATAAAGACTTGAAATGTCTTCTACTCAAGATGCCTATTCAAGATAAGAAACTTCCTCTGTTTCCTTTTCTTCTAATGGCTGTTTTTTTTAATCCAGTGATAGTGTACACGTTCTTCTAAAGTACTACATGACTGCTTCCCAGATTTAAGTTGCTTATAGAACTTAAATCTCACAATTTTAATAGTGGCTGACACAGGTTATTGTAAACACTGGCTAAGATCATATATTGAAAAGCTCAGAAGCTTTTTGATCAAATCCTGGCATCATACAAGCCAGTCAGTTTTACTATTACACCTGCTACGGAATAAATTCTTTAAAGTATCAGTACTGTCACTGCATTGTTAAAAGAACCCAAGTGGTAATTAATATATTAATAAGTATGTGAAATTCTCTCTTCTGAGTCCTAAGGGGATCGTTGTGAACAAAACTAGTGCCTGCTTAGTTATCCTAAAAGTTTATCATAAATTTTGTATTAACCTAGCATTAAATTACTTTTAAACAAGCTTTAAATAAGAGCCTCACTTTGATTTTTAATAAAAATATAATTAGTGTATTTCTCTCTTTCCATATAAATATACAAAGAGGAGTAAAATCTTTATTATTTGTGAGGGGTAAAATTTTTATTATTCCATAGTGAAATTTCTTCCAATAGTTACCATTTTCTTTCTGGCTTTCTACAGAGCTCTATACTTGATTTTTCCTAAGAAACCTTTGCACGTGTTCTTACAGCACTAGCATTTAGTCTTTTCCCACTCATCAGAAAAGGGCTTTTCACTTGAATGTTATAAGTTGAAGGGTAGGTAAAAGGAAAAGATGGTGTCCGGCCATCACAAATGTGACTCAACAACTAGAATATTTTCTATCTGATGAAGTCATATACATAGATGACACTGTACAAAAACAAACAAACAAAAAGCCAGAACACACACTGGTCCTCCTTGTTTCAAAAATATACATAGATTTGGACTAGCCAGACAGTTCAGCACATTAAAGCACCTGCTCAGACAGGCGCAGGAGTTGAGGGTATAATTCCCTGTGTGCGCTCCGTCCCTGGGCGCACTGAGATGGCAATTGAGACTGGGTGTGGTGGCACACACCTGTAATCCCAGCGCTTCGGAGGCTGAAAACAGGAGGATCACTATGAGTTCAATCTGTGTAGTGAGACCCTGTAGAGCCAGTCTTTGTGAAAATCCTTGCCACTACCTGTTTCTTTCAATAGTATTCATAAATTTGTCTGCTTCTGAACAGACTTTATGAAAGTAAAGTAGGAGAAAATAATGGTGCTTTGTAAGTGAATGATGCCAATCTAAGATATGTGGAATCATTTAGATATAAAATGGGTCTGGCATTTGATATATCCAAATGCAAGACACAATATGCTATTTTTTGGAGAATGTATTTCTGTCATGGGCAGTTACATGCTTTTAACCTTGTGTTTAACATCCATTTTGAAGCAAATGTCATTTTAAAATTTCTAAAAATTAATTTTATTGCATTTCTTACTTCACTAAAACAAACACATGTAAAAGTCATCTCAACCATCCAAAATTTTACTGTTTATAAATACCATGGTATAATGTAAGCATAAAAGGAACATTTTTAAAAATGATCTGAAACAAGCAGTTACATCATCTTCAGTTAATAATGAATCGAAAGAACTTGTTAAGAGCCATAAATGTTCTCAAAGAGTTAGAAATTTGGTAATATATTTAACACCAATGAAAAGAAGTGACCCAAATAGAAGATCATTTTTCCTAAGATGTTTATTTTTACTACTGATCATTCACTATTCAAAGAAAACAGAATCAAGTAATACATAACACAAATAAAACTTGCCTCACATGGAAGCAAGGCAGAAAAAATAATGCAGCAATCTCTTTGGAAGGAAATCAAAATCAGGCTATAAGACAGTACCATATGTCTAATATTCTTTACAACATCATATTCTTGAAGAGTCATTTCTTTAAATACACAAGTGACTTAGATCTATGCTATAAACTTAAAATACTTTAAGTGTTAACTTCCAAAACTAGAATTGTAAAGGAGTTGTTGTTATGATGAATTAAGTAGCATCTCCCATTGTGAATTACACAGAATCTGTCCTAGCAAGTAATTAGTATTTTTTTTAATCTTCTATAACAAATATACCCTACAACTATTTCACATGACAAGGATAACATTTGGTACTTTTCTAGTACATTAACTGGCTTGGATGTTTGGTGCTTTTATTTTATTAATTCCTCTCTAAATTTCCAAATAACTCTGTGGACAACAGTGTTGAATCCCCAGCATAAGGCCAGAGATTTTTTATGAGCAGACCCATAAACATCATTCTTTACATCCCCATCTTTTATTCTAGGGTAGTGATGAAGTCTTTGCTTTTTATATTCTCTGCTTTAACATTTCAATTTACTGTATATCAAGGTATAATACGGGCACTAAACTTTGCCAAAAATACTTTTACTAATTGAAATATCATTTTTAGAATTTTCCATAATTATAAAACAAATAAAAAATGTTTTTCCAAGTTTGTTCAATTTGTTTTTAATCAAAGAAAACTCATTAATGAGAAAACTTTTTTGAAATACAGAAAATGGCAATGAATTAATCATGATAGTATTCTAAACCCATCAATATATGAAGGATTACAACAAATCTCAATTAAGAGCTGTTAATCCTTGATTAGTGCTAACCCTTAAGAAATGAGGTTTCTAATGTGCTGCACTTTCTGGCTAATTATCAAGCAGACAGCTTTCCTTGTTTGCTACACTTGAAGCATTTTATCAAAATGCAATATGATGTTTTGTTTAATATTCTGAAAACTATGATGGTCATAATTGAATCTTCACTGATGACTAACAGTTTGGAGATAATTCAGAAGGATAATCAGAGTATGACTACCATTCTACCTTCGGAAGAGCAGTTCCGGTTACACTCCTATCTTGGAAGTGGGATTATGTGCCTCTCTGATACACTCTCCCCCACCTTTTATGCAAAACTGGTGTAAACATTAAACATTAGCGTAACATTAAATAGTTACACCGAAGTGGACCTGTGGATGCCTAAGCACCTAAAGGCATTTCCTAGGTTTAGCATTAGCATCCACCACACTATTGGTTTACAGCTGTTGTTTAATAAATATATATTGAATTGAATCGTTCAAAGGCAACATTCATGGGCCACAAAATTGAATCATAAAAAGAAAAAGCACTATTTGTTTATTCTCTTCCAAGATCAAAGAATATTTAAGCTTAATATGAATGTAGAAAAAAAATCAATAGAAAATCTACTACAATAGAAAATATAGCACTGATGTCCTTCTAGAGGCAGAGAAAGTCTTACACTTGATTTGTTAAATAATGCATTGAATTGCAAAAATTTATAAGCAATGTTGGAAAATACGGTTGTAGCATAAAAATTTTTTATTCAAAAATTAAAGTAGCTTTAGTCATACCATACTTGCAAATATAACTTTCAAAAATTGCAGTTCAACACAGTATTAAAAACACTTGAAAAAACACTTAAAGTGTAGCAGCTTAATTTATCCTTCATGGAATAGTTATTAGATTAATAAATGAAAAAGATGAATATGGGAAAATACATATCAAAATTTATTATGCTTTTGGGGTCCAGGGAGTTATCTCAGTAGAATAAGAGCTTGCCTGGCAAGCGCAAGGTCCT
>NW_004524616.1:7604048-7606560 GCF_000260255.1 Octodon degus
AAAAAAAAAAAAAAAAAAAAAAAAAAAAAATGCTTTTAATATAAAAGACATACCTGGTCATTTTCAAATTTTAGCATAGATGCTCAATTTTTCTTAAAAAATATAATCATTTATTTTCTGTAACATAGAAAATGTTTATACATTTGTCCAAACCACGAGATGCATAATACTAAGAATGAATAAGATAAACCTTGGACTTTGTAAAATTGAACGATCATGATGTGCTGATGCGGGTTCCTAAATTGTCGCAAATGTGTGCTCCCTGCATGGTGCTCATAATAGGAAAGCTGTGGTGTAGTGGTGGGCATGTGGGACGTCTCAGATCTGTCTCTTAATTTTAAAACTGCTTTAAAAATAACAAACTGTGTTTTTTAAATAAGTAAGCCAAAAAATCATACTTTAATTTAACCACCTACAATAAACTAAAAAGTTTAAATACTGAATGCAGTGTAAGAGCAAGGCATAAGACATGTAAATTTTAGGCCAATGTTAAGACTCAATAGTGACTTAAAATTTTAATATATTTTCTCATTAATTTACAATTTATTTTTTTACTGATAAATCATTAATAATTTTTCTAATGATTACAGAAAACTAATAGATATTTGTCTTTTATTTTAGCTAAGTAAATATTACAACATTTTTAGTTGAGACCTTAATCATAATGTAAAGCTTAAAAGACAAATTATCAAATATACTTAGTGTTTTTCTTTTTATAAAACATTAAAACATGCTATACATTAAGATAAGATATGATAATATATAATCACTGTAAAAAATTCATAAAAGCATAAGAAAACAAAGTACAAATACTCATTTCTCAATTGTAAACCATATCAATATTATACACTTAACTTGATCATTATTTGTGTGTGTGAATATATATTATACTGGAAGCTTCTTGGTCTTTAGAAACAAATGTAATTTGTTTATATATTCATTGAGACAAGAATATAGTCTCTGAGATACTGAAGACTCTCAAATACTTTTGAAATGCATATTAATTGTAAAATTATTCAAAAGTTACATATTTATATCTCTTAAAGCATACATATGGACATTTTTGTATATATTTTGTACTATCAAAATAGTATTTGTATGTATCTAATTTAAGAAAAATGAGAAGTTATTAAAATTACATCATATTTTTCAGTGGCTAAACACTGTATAATAAACAATTTAAAAGTCACTAAAATTGAGGGCCTGCCCCATAGCTCAGTTCTTTAAGTGGCTGCTTCAACAAAGCTGTCAGGCTCAGGTTGCTGTGGTTCGATCCCTACAATTCAAGACAGCCAAACCTTCCCTGAAGGCATTCAGAGCAAAAAAAAAAAAAAAAAAGTCACTAAAATTAATCTTTTTATTAGGTATTATAAGTTAAAACTATGAGATCAAAGAAATACTTTTAATATTACTTAAAATTTTCCATCAGAAACAGAACCACAGGTGTTTTTATTAAAAGCAAAATAAAGCACTAAAAGCCAACAAAATAATTAGAACTCCCCTCAGGCAAAAGGAATATAAGAAAGACAGGACACTAACATTGAATTCACAGTACTGTAAAGTCCTGTATAAGTAATTAACACTTTGACTCTAGGAAGGCAAAACATTGTTTGAAGTGGAAAACAAGGACAACAAAGCCTGACAAAGAAAAAGACTGGAATTGTGTGAAAACAAGGTTTAGATTTTTCTTTCAGTCCTCCACTGCTAAAATTCCCATTCAAAACTCCACCATTTTTCTTCTCCTACATTAAGTCATTTGTTTCATTTTTATACATTCTACTTATACATTCCATAGTAAGCAATAAAATGACTTGATTTTCCACATGTCTAAAGCACTCATTTTAAATTAAAATTGTATCCCAATCCTATTATATTATTATAGTATTTGCACAGTTTTGTGGTCATAGTAAACTTGATAATTTTCTACTTTCAGTTCAACTCAAAGTAAAAGAACACCTAAAGGAAGGGATTACTATTGAAAGGTGTCATACAACTAGTAAAATGCTGTAATTATTGAATTATTTTAAACCATTTTTTAATAAATCATTAATGCAATTTATTTCTTGTCTGCCTATGTTCTTTGGTCTTTTTTCTTTTCTTTTCTTTCTTTTTTTTTTTTTTGGTGGAACCAGGAATTGAACTCAGGCCCTTGTGCTTGTGTTTATTCTACTGAGCCATCTCTCCAGCCCCTCTGCCTATGTTCTTGAAACTACACTACAGATAACTGTGACACGCCTGGGTGACATTAGACAAATGTACATTCAGCTTATTTGATGGAGAGGCATCGGGTGAACCGAGGGCTGCTTCGCTTGCCCTGCCGCACTGATGAGTAGCGAGGATTCCCAGGGGTACAGTCAGTATGTCTGTGGGGACCTGTGCCTGCCCACGAACAGTGCTGCCTTGAAAGCTGGCTTGTATTTCTCACTTTGTGGCTCAGGAATAACTGACATATTTATTTTTTTATTTTTTTAATTCATTTTATTTTATTAAAAAGGGATTATTTTTTAAACAG
>NW_004524616.1:7606660-7618880 GCF_000260255.1 Octodon degus
TTAATTCATTTTATTTTATTTTATTTTATTTTATTTTATTTTATTTTATTTTATTTTATTTTATTTTATTTTGTACCAGGGATCAAATTCAGGACCTTACACTTGCCAAGCGGATGTTTATGCCACTGAGCTAACTCCCCAGCCTGTGGGTAATTGAAAACAGAACCTATGCTTGGAATATTTTTCTCCAGATTTATTTGCTCTCAGGGGTCAGCATGGAGCAGTGGAGGATATGTAACCTGTGGAGCAAAGTGACCCAGGTTTCCATTGTCATCATGCTGTTTTCTGCAAGACAATATTGTGCCTCAGATGATTTCTCTACACTAGGTTTTATACCAGGGAAATATATGAATATATATATAATATATATATATATATATAGAATATATATATTCTATATATATATATTCTATATATATATATTCCAGTTTTAATTATCACTTTAAATCTTTGATACAGGAATAGGACACTCAGTGTTGACCCAAAATCTGTAAAAGCAGCTTTAGCCTGTGCTGCCCACCATGACACCCAGTGAAGGGCAGCTAGGCTCCGCATTAACCCAAGTCTCATTCTCCTGCTGCACTCCCATGACAGTGACATAAAGTTTTCAAATATAAAGTGCACCAACTACCCACCCACACTGACGGGCCTGAGGATCCATAGGTGTTGGCAGATTTGTTTTTCATTCTCAACCATGATAATTTCATTTTCACTGGAGATACTTTAAAGGATTCTAGTGTTTCACAATCTGAATTCAAAGGTTAGGAGGAAGTATCAAGGGTACTGGATAGTAGGAGTGCGTGTAATACATTTAAAACATTTCAGTTGGAATTCCTGTTCCCTGGACAGATCCAACACGTATGATCCCAGCATCCCCAAGCTGGAACCAGTCCATGCAAGGGGCAGTCTGTTTCTCCCTCATGTGATGAGAATTTACACACCCAGGCTGGCACATTCCAGTCCCCACACACGATTTGGAGAAGGACCATGCAGGAGTGTCAATAACTCAAAAGAAAGGACTGCATGTGCTCAAAAGCACCCCTCCCAGGCAAGGGCTATTGCACAACACCTATTTGCCAGGAATTCCCATTTGCCCCCACAAAGATGAAGTGAAGTCCTAACTTTTTATATTGTTAGTTGGTATAAGTAAACAATTTTTATAATTACAGGAAATTCAAAGATTGTCAGTCTGTTAAGAATGCAAGACAGTAATTTGTCTGAAATAAAAATAAGAGCATTTTGGACCAAATAACCAACATATGAAAAGCCATGGTGTGGCATAATAGAATGCCATTCTAGAAAAAAACACAAATAGTTCGACTTTTTCTTGGGAGTGGAATGATTTTTATTGAGAAGTAAGCAGGGGTAGATCTTTATATGGAGTCTTTTTTGTCAAGACACTGAACAGTGGTAAGCATAAAAGTGTCTTATGCAGAATGACATGTTTTTTAAAAAATTACTGTGGAAGCAATCACTTGGAGAGAGGACAGACTAGGAAGACAGAGTTCATCATTCTTCTAGGAAAGGTAATGAGGCCTTCAGTCAAGACACTGCCTATAAAAATAGAGGAAAGATTTTATAAAATGGCAAAAGTCTACTGAGAAATTCTAACAGGAATCTTAGCCAACAATCATAGGTATTAGAATGAGCAAGGGATAAAAAAAAATCATTTTGGAAGTCTGAAGACACTAAATTGCATTAAAATTATTTAAAAATTTGGGATCAGGATGGCCAAGTAGCTGGCGTGGTGGCGCATGCCTGTCATCCCAGCTCTTGGGAGGCTGTAAACAGGCATATCACTATGAGTCCGATCTACTAGTAAGACCCTGAACACCATGTAGAACCTCCCCTAAAATATAAAAAAAAAATAAATGAATAAATAAAAATTTAGGATCAATCTTAAATGAAATATTTTATGTATATTAAAGATGAATTTTATATGCAGAAAATGTTGAGTCACACAAGAATATCATTCATAGGCATAAAAATAAGCAAAATTTTCTCACTTTACTTGACAGTACAGTTAAGAGCTAGGCACAATTATGCATGGAGTTCTAGAGTTTCTAACATTCTTCATAAAAAGTTTAATCAAATTTGATAAGATGGGTTCTCTTTGAAATATATATAATCTTATCCCAAGCAGTAAGGGAGATCAACAATCCCTGTTGACAAGACTAAATTCTTGCTAATGCATGACCAGAACAAACAGGATGTATGACATAAAGATTTCATAAACACAATTGCTGCATTTACAAGAGCTTCATTTAACAAAAGCCCTTTTAAGAGGACAGAGGAACCAGGAGTATCACATGAGATAATTAAAACCATAATTTTAGAACAACAAAAGGCATGAGACTGATCATAAGATGAGAACGCATGACGCCCCACAAGATCGGGTCAGTGAGAGAGAGAGATCACCTAAGGGCAAAGATGGTGTGTAATGACAAGGGCAACAGCAAATAAGAAGGTCTAGGAGAGAGAGAAGACTGCTGACAATGTGTAAGACACTAAACCAAGACATGAGCAACTATGTGAACCGAAAACGTGGAAGATGGCAATGTGCATGAACTGCACACTCAAGGGTGAACAAAGACGAGTCTCCCTATTCATTTCAGAGCCATTGCAGGCCTGAGGGCAACAGGGTGCAGGGTATTTTCCCTTATTCATCTGGACACACAGATACACAAATACATATGCATGGCACAGAGGGCAGTGCCTGCTTTTATGATTCTCATTTCTCTGATGAGACTCCCTGAAGCAGACATTAAGAGTTGTACTTAGGTCAGAAGAGCCACCCCTGCCAAGGATTTTGGGTTATATAAAACATCAGGGTGCCTTCTTCTTCCATATATGCAGAAGTGGAGGACAATAAGAACTTATTCCATCATGTTGGGAATACTATAAATAGAAAACAGGAAAGGATATATTCCAGGAAGCAGTGTCAAATGTCCTCAAATTGTCACCTTCTTCTCTCATTATTTTTGATACTTTCATTTTTCTGGAACTCTGAAGTCTAAATAACAGTAAGATTTTTCTGAGATATTTTTAGCTTGGTAATGATTATACCTTTTATTTAATTCATTCTTAACTGGAGTGAAAAATACTTTTTGTTATCTTTGTGAGGTGACTATACACTAAAATATAAAAATGGAAGCCAAACCCGTAAGCATAGGAACACTCTTTGCTTTGGGGAAAAGATCGAGGGAAGGAATTTTAGTTCAACATACTCTGCTGAGCACTAGGTGGTTAAAGGCTGTGGCAACTGGCGTACAATCAGAAGCATAGAGTCGTAGAGCACGATAAACCTCAGGAACACACGGCCCGGCCACCACCACTAAGCTGCGCCGCTGGCAATCCCTACAGCTACACTTTGGGTTAAATGAAAAAAAGTGTTACCCTATGGTATAAATATTGGTATGGATTTTGTTTCTTGGGTTATAAAAAGACTCAAAAACAGATTAAAATGTATTTGTATAAGCCTGCAGATGGTACTCTGACAGTGGGTTATTAAGGAGAATTAGACACATTTAAGCTTTATTATCTACTTAAAGGCAAAAACAAAAGTACATAGCCCATGATGACATGTTCAGAAAGACAATTAGGCTAAATGGAACAAAGTGACATTCCACATGCTTGTCGTGGTGATGCTGTATGCAGTTTATGTTCAATTAAGCTTTTAATGGATTTCGACATGAGGAGCTCTTTTTAAAATGGAATCAATTAAGCTGTTGTGGATTTTCAACCTTAAAGTATCAAACCAAGTATAACTGAAAGATCTGTCATTGCAGATTTCTGCAACTAGTTTGTCTTTGCTCTTGGCCCTCTGTCTCATATGATTGATACTGGTATCAAGTAGTTATTTCAGTTTAGGATGTTCTTATCCTTCGAAGACAAATCTCTCCCTGCTGAAATACTCAGTGCTGATGAGATAGATTTGGTTTAATGAGATCTCAATTTTCAGGATGTTAAATAAGTACAGTTAATGGTCACTATAAAGGACAAGTTGGCACCCAGTAACTAGGTTTATTAGTTCAACATAGAGTCCTTAAATTCCAGCAGTGTCTGTAGCCCCAGATGGGTACTATAACCTAGAAAAATGGAAGTGTGATATAGCTGCTGATCCTCACCTGTTTACAATCTATTCTCATATACCATTAGAATAAGGATAAAGATGGATGACCTCACAAAGGATAAAGGACCAAAGAACTGTGAAACAGTACAGGCTAGGAGAGTTCTGAGCAGGAATAACAAATGGGGATAGGAATAGTTGAGAAGGCCTTTGTCAGGGAAGTTGACTTGGGCCAGACATGAAATAAGAGTAAGATTTGCCAAAACAGCAACAACAAGCACAGAGAGCCCTTCAGCCAAATATATTGTTATGGACTAGCAGGGTAGATGTAGGCAATAAGACGTTAGATAACTGGCCTTTGGGATCTAAAGGTTCAGAGTGGCAACTATGGAAATAATATGAGATGGTTTTAATCTTGCAGATTGATTATGGCATATATTTGAAGTTACTTTAAAATTTTTGAATTTTTCTACACAGCAGGCAACACTGAAGTTTTAGAATTCATTTTTTAAAATTTGAGTCAAAATTCCAATATGATCCATACAAGAAAATCTAGCTCTTACAAGGAAGATTTAGTATATTGTTGGTTAAATAAAGTATATTGAGGACTGCAGGTCTTTCATAGTTTGAATTAGAAATGAGGACATATATATCTGTATATCAGAATTCCCAGTACTACAAAATTACTCTAAGGGATCATCCATTTCTTACCCCTGAGCAAATCCATGCATTATTTCATGTGAGCATTCCATTTAAGATTTCTATTCTGCATCTCTTCCTCCCTCCTTCTCCCTCTACTGCAACCCAAAAGGCCATGTGTCCATCCATCAATTCCTGTAGCTAAATAAATATATATGTGGAATGTCTATTATGTGTCAGGTATTATGCTAGGTTGTGGTTATACAAATGTTTAAAGACAAATATTTTCTCTCACAATCTAGTGGGAAAAACAGAAAAAAAAAATGAGTAAATATACAAACAAAACAATACAAGTCATTACAAGTCTCAAGAAAGAAGCAAACAAAAGGCTGAAGTGAACATCTAAATTAAACAGGCTGACAAAAAGGGTGCTCCAAGAGGTCTTCCAGATGGGATCTAAAGGCCCAGAAAGAGGCAGCTTTAGCGATGTGGGAGCCTCCTGCCAGGCAGAGAGACAACATGTGCCAAGAACACTGACCCAGGAAATAGCCTGGGGCTTCTGACAAACTGAAAGAACCACAGCTTAGATTCTGTTTATTTAAGAAATAAATACATAAACAAGGTTTAACTGGTCTTTTGGTTGAAAAGCTCTTTTTTTTTCCTCAACAGAAACTGTCCCTAATGCATTCATTACAGAATGTCTTGCTCAACCTTGCTCAGCCTTATTCCTGGCTGACCTTCAATTAGTACTCATGGGTACAAGAAGCCTTGAAGAGTTTCTTACCAAAATGACTTCACTGCTGAACCAAAGAGAAAAGTACTAAAGATGGTGGAAAATAGATAGTATACACATTGCTCCAAAGAATCTGGCAAAATTATATTATAATTGGAAGTCACACATATTTTGAGTAAAAAAAGAAATGAATTGAATTCTTCAAGATAAAAATTTTCAACTTATGTTTGAGGATTAGTCAGAAGCAAAGAAAAAGTTACTGATATTCACAAGGGAAGTGTTTCACATGAAATGTGTGAAGGATAAGAAAGTGTATATATACACAAGCAGTATAGTTTTTAATGGCTTCACTGTAATTAGTTGAAGTGTAGTTGAAGAAAATATTCACCATAAACATAATTCATTTAGTTGCATTAAGCAATGTTTCATCAGTAAACACTAATGATTAACTCCTTATATTGATATAAATTATTTTAAATATAATGGTATTTATATTGATGCCATAAATGTAGTGCTAATTCTAAACATGGGCCACTTTATTTAACTTTACTTATGTCACCTCTTACCATTGTGTGTGTGTGTGTGTGTGTGTGTGTGTGTGTGTGTGTGTATATATATTAATGTACATGCAGATGTCTATGTGTGTTTAGGTACAGGTAAGCTTGTGAAGTATAATTTTCTAGGAAAGGACATAGAATAGTATCACTTTACTTCCATCAACCCACAGATATATGTTTTAAAAGGTAGAGTATTGCTGTACGATAAATATTAATATATAACTCTGATTTCACTATAATAGAATATTCATTTTTATAAAAATTCTCCATAGAAATACATCATTCTACCTAAAATGACAGAAAGATAAATCAATGATTATGAGTAACAAAAAATGTAGACTAAATTTAGATTCCCTGTCTCCCCTCCTGGAGATTCTGACTCAGGTCTGGACAGCAGCCGTGAAATCCACATTAAAGAATGCTCCATTTTCTAAATACAGGTTGACTGTCTATAGTGTGCCCTTTGGGAAATGCTGCCTTTTAGAATCTAACATATCTTAAAATGTTTTAAAGACACCTGGCCATTACACTGGGGATTTTGTCACAGAACGCCTATCACTTCATAAAAACCTACATTCAGCATAACTTGTTCCCATTTGCTTCTGATTCATCAAAATGTTAGGAATGTCTGTCCTGCTATGTCACACGTCATAAGATGTATGGAAAACCAGTCAGATCAAGTGTCTCAGTACTGTCCTCATCGAGCAGAGATGAAGGGCCTTCTGCCCTGCTTTTCTCAAGGTACATATTACAGCATTGACTTTCAACCTCCCCCTATAAATGGCTTAAGGTAGCAAAACGTATTTTGCGCTTAATATATGTATAAAGTTTCTGAATTATATCAAGGGCAATGAATTCAACATGAAAAATTATATAGATACAAAAATTTAGACACAAGCGAGTAACTTTTAAAAGAGGCACAACAAAAAGGTAAATGTTCCATATTCTTCTTTATGTGTGAATGCCGAAGGGTTGATCTCACTGAAATACAGAGCAGCAGGATGATTACCAGAAGTTGTGAAGAATAGGGGGAAAGGCGTTTAGACAGAGGATGGTTAAAGGCTACAGGGACACAGTTAGATGCAAGCAATGACTTTTATTATTCTATAACAAGTAAGATAGCAATAGCACACAACAACTTAGTGAGTATTTCAAAATAGCTAGTGAGAAGTTTGATTGCTCGCAACACAACAAAATAATATAAGTTCCAGCTGCTGGCTTTACCAGTTGTCTCGATCTGATAATTACCGAGTGCATACATGTAATGCAATGGCACACTGTACACCCAGAAATATGTAATTTTGTGTCAACTAAAACTTTAGGAAAAAACTGAAGAAAGAAACCGAATTTGGTTAAATTTGGCCAAATTTCTAAAACTGTGTGCTACACAATTAAGAATTTACACATATCTTTGTTAGTTCTTACTGATCTAAACAAAATGTGAACTTATCAAAATATACTGTACAATGTTACTCTCATAGAACAGAAAACAGAATGTAGACTTCTCAGACAGGATATATTTAACAAGATACAATCTACTTTATGACACTTGAAAAATGGGTATAAGAATTGTTTCTGTGCATCTTTATGCAGAAGAAATATTTTCATTTTAAGCTGCAGTGAGTTATAGAAGATTATAAAATAATTTATGGGCGGAGCAAGACTCAGTTAAAAACTTATCTGTGTTTTCTCAGGATTTATTCCTATTACATCGCAGATGCTCCTTTCTTGCCACTTCAACCAAGTAGCTGTGCAGGCTTAATAAAAAAATGCTTTAACATTAAGTTAAATTAAATAAAAAATCTAGATATTACTGTTATTTCTAGATGTGCCCTTAGAAAACTCTTACTACGCTGGTTCCAAACACTTAGGCAAATTAATGGCTGCCAGATGAAGTGCATAATGCTCCAGGACACGGTCAGGTTGAAGCCTGGTTTGCCTTGGAATGATCCTTTCTATTCACTCACCATCTTCTGTATAATTAATAGCCACTCTCTCAAATCACATGCCAATTAATGAGATGCAGATAATGGCTTGAAGGTCTGTACTGCACTTCAGTCTTAATGAAAGTCAACATCCTTTTGCCAAGAAAGCCCAGATCGCATTTGGCTTTCGCAGTTAATTAGCAAGGATTTTATGGAACCAAATAATAGTAGTAGCTGGTAAATATTAGGCCTCCTAAATAAATGTCGCATTATCCAAACAAAAGAAAAGTTAGAAGCTACTTTTCAATTTTGCCAGAAATAAATTTGTTTTATTAAATCAGAGACTATTTAAAAAGAAAACAAGATGCATGCACATACATGCATATTGATAATCATATTTCACATAATACTTTTAATCAAATATAATCATCTGAAAATATCCTTAATTTGCATTTCTTAATACTTCTAAGTCAAATGTTAATTTTTTAGATTTCTGCAAAAGGTTCTCCATTAAGTGATGCTGTCTTCCATCAATCTCTTTTTAGTCCTTTCTAAATGAGTCCTGGCACATTAAACCTTCAATTATATGAAATAAATATATTATTTTATTTCACAAATGAGGACATTGAGGTCAGTTGAGTAGTAAAGTCTGAATTTTAAACACAAGGACCTTTGGTTATAAGATGAGTGTTTTTCCCATTACAACTCTGTCAGTCTAATTTAGTAATATAAATAGAAGACGGTCAGAATCATTCATTTGTTGCCTTCTTAAATTGCTTTAGGCACAAGTAACATCAGACATGAGGAGACTCTGCACAAGGAGTCCTTTGACTTTAACTATAAAGTTATTTACAGTATCCTCAGTGTAGGACAGACAATTTCATCATTGAAAAGAAAATAATGTCAAGTATTGGCTCCCATCTTATTGTTCCTTTTTAGTGCCTTTTTCATCCATTTGCTAGCCAAAATTGAACCCGTTTCAAGAAAACTAATCCTCAAATAGTAGGTTAGAGGTCATGCCTCAGCTAGAGACCAGATAATACTGAACACTCTCATGGAACTATGCAAACCCTTTCAGCAAAGGGTCTTTGTCAAATGTGCAGGCACTGTAAACTCCAGAGTGTGATTTGACAGTTTAATCATAGAACTAGTACAGCTTTTGTGCACCCAAAATACACTAAGCTAAACTAAGTTATGTTTATTGATTATGTAATCAATATTTTATTAAGATCTTATCAATTGAATGCCTAAATAATCTTATGACAGAGGTCTTATACTGTCCCCATTTTCAGTACACAGCTGAGAGTGACACAACTTCACTGGTAAGTTGTTTAGAAAGCCAGGTTTTTGAAACTTGTGTTGTGCAGCAGGCTTTACAAAATGAACGACCTATGTGTTAAATTGTGTACTGATTACTTCAATTCAAAAATCATTTATTGAATGCCTATTATATAAAAGGCACTGGTTTATATCTAAAAATAAATTTATTTCAAACAACAAATTAAATTTAAAAAGACATATGTCCAGGCTGTTGTTTCCTCTACACAAACACTCCTCGATGCTGCAGCAGCTGCCACACTCCAATCTGGTGTTTCTTACACTTTAAAGAGAATTTTTTTCCCTAATGGCCTACAACACAAATATAGAACATCTCCTGAAATAAAGGATGTCATCATAAATGTCAAGACGGATCACAAATTTCATCTTTGCATTCATGAGAGTATGTTTCAGGAAAGAATTCAGAATGGATAGAAATGTGAGAAGAGTTAGTCAAATGTACTTCATCTAATAGTTTTGAAAACAATGATTTAAAAATGCCTCTAATTTAACCAGAAAATTTATCAACAGACAAACTGGGAAACCAGTATTTTACAATATAAAATTAGCTCTCCGGTGACAGACAATGAGACTTATCTATAATTCCATTCCCATTGCTGGAACAATTAATAGCTGAACAAGAAGTGTGGCAAATATGGACAGTTGTTTAGTGTTATATATTGCAGGCCAAAAATTATTTCCTCCACTTTACAATTTTTCGAAGCTTGCCGATTACCTAAGCCCAAAGAAAAGTACAATGAAGCCTTCCCCTCAGTGACTCTCAGAAGCACAGTATGAATACAGTGAGCCTTCCTGGGGGAAGATCAAGGTACATCCCAGGACCAAAATGATATAGGAGACCTGAAATCTGAGGCACAAAACAAACTTGGATGTAATGTCTTTAGCTACTACAACTGACAGTTAAAGCAATTTTTTATCAGCTGCACATCAACAAACTATATTATAGATAAGTGTGATGGGAAAATTCTGAAGTAAAATTAAAATATATGATGACATCACAGATATTATCTAATAAAGTCATTAAAGTACATATCGCCAAGCTTAGACAATTTTGTAAATTATGGACCTAAGGTCTACAGAAGTAGGACAGGGATGAGGACATAGCTCAGCTGCACAAGCACCTGCCTGGCAAGAGAGAAAGAGAGAGCAAGAGAGAGAGACAGAGCAAGAGAGAGAAAAAGAGCGAGCAACCCAGAGAGAGAGAGAGAGAGAGAGAGAGAGAGAGAGAGAGAGAGAGAGAGAGAGAAACATTTAGTAGAAGTTAAATCACACCCCATAATCCAAGCCTTTGCCTCTTAGTACTAGAAGGAAATCTCTTGAATCCTAACCCTTGCTGAAACATATCCAATTTCTTGCTGATGTTCAAGTTTGAAATAACAAAACACTTGATGGAAACATTTTTTGAAAAAAATAAGTATGTGCTAGGGGACTAGAGACAATGTAGAAAGTATTTGGTCTTGTTTATGTGTCTCTTGGGCTCGATCTGATTATGAATATATTGTCCTAGGTCCCTACAACAGTACCTCCAATATCTATAATGTATACAGGCTTGCAGTCACTCCAGTAGGACCAACGTCAAGCCCTGCTCTGTTGATGGAAATGAGTCATTCAGAAAGTCTCCTTTCAACCACCACTCCAGTGTACAATGGATTCAAGCCCACAATCATCTGCCCTATCTCATGCAGTGTGTTAGTCTTGCCTCCTCCTCTGGAACCGCACTGGCTCCCGTGACGAGCCTGGAGCACAGCCAGCACACTGCACGTATAAGTCTCAGTGGTCTCTCAGCCTCAGACATTCACCCTCTCGGGAGAATGTGATCACAGGAATCACACTACGCCTTCTCCACTTCCCTGCTTAAATGTCACCTTGGAGAGGGCTTTCTTGACAGAATAATCTACCAACTGATCTGTTGCCAATCCTAAATATAAATATAAACTAAATATAAATTCCAACTGGGTTGGGATTTGGTTTTTTTAATCATCTTGGAATCTTCATCACCTAAAATGCTTAATGCTCTATAACTGGGACTTGAAATTGTGAAGACATAAGTTTAATATACAGAATTTTGCTTGATGATCTTAATATATTCACGAAAATGTCACATTGAAATTAAACTGGAGAAGAAAATAACCTACATCTGTGCGAGCAAGAGATGCCCAGGGGATTATTTCAGGGCATTAGGATTTGGCTTACTCCTCTGAGGTCCTTCAGTCACCACTCATTCACTCACTCAAAAGGTAGCTCACTTACCACAGCGTACTGGGTGTGCAAGACCACGGACTCTTGATGGTGAACAAAGTACACTGAAAAATTCTCCTGGCATGAGTTTATACTCATAAATTTGCTACAACAGGGGCTGGTGAGATGGCTCAGTAGTGTAAAGCACCTACTTAGAACAAGCTTAGCAAAGCACAGGGACCGCGGTTCAATCCCCAGCTGGCCACACACACACACACACACACACACACACATACTGCTCTTGGCACTATGAGCCACTAGTAAGGGCATTTATTTCTCAAACTGTAGGCAAGGTAGTCAAGATGCTCAAAGTCCAGTGCTCCCAGAAAGTGAAAAGCATATCTACACCGCTGGTGAAAGAGGCACCACCAGTGATCGTTTTTAGACTGGTAATAAAGTAGTTGTGGTGCAGAATCTCATAAAGCATTTAAATTTTTTTTCAGTTTTTTTAAGTTCAAATTGGTAGAGATGGAAGATTGCAAATGCATCAACCTATATTTTGTGGTGGCAGACTAAACATATCTCAAATAAGGTATTTATGTTTGAGAGACAGAAAACAGATGGGGAAAGTAGAGCTCAAGAACTTTTCGTGTATTCAGTCAAGCTATGAAGAAAAAGTAAAAACGTAAAAGTTTATAATATAAGCAGCTTCATGAGTATAGAATTTGTATAAGAAAAATGAAGACCATTCATATTAATTTAATTTTAAATAGCAGAATTA
>NW_004524616.1:7619170-7628109 GCF_000260255.1 Octodon degus
CTACTCAGAGGCACATACTACAGACCAGGATGGAGAGAGACCTTTCAAACTCCTATGTGTGAGTGTGCACTTCAGCTGTTACAGCCTTTAGATGGGAAGAAAGTTAAAATTACCCTCTTTTCTTTCCTGATACACATTTCCCTTCCAAGCCAGGCACAAGTTACAATGTTGGAACAGAAGCCACTCTGGTGGCAGCAAGGGGGATTCTACTTGACCCGCACACTGTCCTAAGCAAATGTGTATAATTAGCGTCAGTTCAGGCCTGTAACCAGTTAGTCCACTACACATGGCTGCCAGACACTAGAGTTTCTTAAGTGCAAACAGCTTCCAGCCCAGACAGAATGCTTGAATGCTGAGGAAGAAGGTGAACCAATCATCTCCTGCCCTGTACAGACTTTCCTGAAGCCCAAATGTGGTCTCAAGGGGCAGGTCCCCCTCTGTGTTCATTGCTGACTGCCACACACCCTTCTGAGACAAAGATGGAGAAAGTAAGTGCCACCACACCTCAGGAAATAGAGGACACGTATTCCCCTAAGCTTTTGTCAAACTCTTTAAGGAAAACATCTTCACAGACTATAGGACCCAAAATCAGTCAGGCCATGACATTAGAAGAAAATGAAAGCATGGAGTTTCTGAGTCAGATACTATCAGAAACATTCCAGTAGCGATGACGGGCAAGCGACACCCAACAGCAGGTTGCAGACTGTGTACAGTAAGTACTCTGGGCTTCTTCCCAAACACAACTAAAAATAGGTCAATTCAGATGCTGAATAGAGGGCTGTATTGTGAAAAGCAGCTGAAAACTGACTCCCCGATGACATCTGTTAGTTATTTTCCCACTAAAGCACACTTCACTAATATGTTAATAGTACACACTGTGAACACAGTTGTGCTAAATGTTATACCAATCCCATGAGGATCAGCCCCGAATTAGACTGTGTAGCTGCCTCAGCTTGACTTTGACACTCAAACCTGGTGGCCAAGTTATAAGCTTTCTCCTTGCTTTTTCATTTATATATTTAAAAAAAAAAGAAAAAGAAAAATGGGGGCCGGGGAGATGACTCAGTAGGATAAGCACTTGACTGGCAAACACAAGGATCTGAGTTCAATCCCCGGTTCCGCAAAAAAAAAAAAATAAAAAATGGTTGTTATGCCTACCCTAAGGATTGAAGAAGCTATCAAAGGAGGCAATGGGGCTGGTGAGATAGCTCAGCAGAGTAAAGTGCCTGATTAGGCAAGCACAGGCAATCTCTGGCACCACATGCCCTGCTGGTTCAACCCCTGTAATCCTAGCACTGGGGAGGCTGAAAGTAGGAGGATCACCATAAGTCCGACATGCATAGTGAAAGCCTTCACCAACCAAATACATTTTAAAAAAAGAAAAATGAGATAGCAGATAAAAATGGTTTCATAAACATTAAAAGGCTGTAGAGTAATAATGTATTTGCTACTAAACATTATCTACTTTCCTAGCCTGAGAAAAAAATAAGATCATATTTCTCTGGAATAATCAATAGGATTCTAGGCCTTGGAGGAGCAGAATCAACTTTCTTCTTCACATTACAGTTTTGTTAGATGAATCATAAGCAATGATCACTCTGGTCCTTCTGGCCTGAAGCCTGGAGGCAGAACCCTGGCAGCCGTGCTGAGATCCTTGGAGCCCCCCAGAGTTAGCACAGCTCCAGCCCAGCATGCAGCACAGGTTCAGCCCACTCCCACAGCTGGCTGCTCTGAGGTGGCTCCCAGCACCCTGGGCAGGTACACCACTGACCACAGTCCCTGTGCTTCCACTCTCACAGAGGAAACAGCACCTTGCAGATAATTCTTTCTGCTGGAGTCATCAGAATTAAGCTCTGGAAGCCATAATTCTGAAGGCAAGTTAATACATACCAAAAAAAGAAGAGGAAAAAAAAAAAGAGACAATGTTGCCATCATTAGAGATGGAAACAGGATTTTGATTTCTGTGCTTAACTAGAGAGAGAGGACAGGCAGGACTGGAGAACAGGGAGACTGGAGTAAGATGAGACTACAGGCATGCAGAGCACCTCACTGTGCAGCATTCTCATCATCTATGGAAATAACTGTAGTCTGCCCATTGTGTTAGAGGAACTTCTGAAAATTTTTAAGCAGAGGACAGCTCATACTTGTAGCTGAAAAATACAAATACAGGAGTACATCAGAGAATAGCCTTGATGAGTAATAAAAGCCTTGATGTAACATTTCTGGTCACAGATGATGCTAGAAGAGATGAGGGTATTTAGAGGGGATAAGCAAGGAAGGGAGCAATTCGAGCCCACTAGGAGATGGTACAAGCAAGGCTTCAAATCAAATGGATTCAGTGAATGGGACAGGTCCCCAACATTCAAGCAAACTGGGAGATGCTATATTGTAATTTAGATCTGAAATGGCCCCCAAAGACTCATGCTTTTGGAATGGGACTAGATTATAGGCGTGTTGGTAGGAAGCGGAGTCTGTTCTGAATGTAAAGTCCCTCCTTCTCTACTTCCTGGCCAGGATGAAATGAGAACCTTTCCTGTACCAGCACCCCCACCAACCATTTCTATGGTAGTGTCAGAAGAATATGGACAGAAAAATCTCAAAAGTTTGACCCTCAATGAATTTCTCCTCTTTTAAATTGAGGGTGTTGGGTCTCTTGTCCCAGCAATGAGAAAGTAAGACAGGAGCAAAGTAGTTGCTGAAATCTGAGGCGCAAAGGGAAGGGTTGGAGTGAAAGGTTGTGGGCTCAGTGATGGTTATGAGTCTGAGTTTTGACTGGAATGATGTATTTGGGATGGAACCACTGAAATGGAAGACACGGGGAAATGCCTGATCACAGAAGTTCTGAGTGAGCTAAGGATACAAAAAACAAAAGTTGGACACAGAAGTAGGTCTAAGATGAACAGCATGCTTCCACATTGAGCTGGGGAGAAAGTGAAAAGGGAAGCTGAACCAGAGAAGCTCCTGATCTGGGCTGAGGGGGAGCTTCCAAGTGGTACTTTATTTTCTTTTGGATGGAAGAGGTAAGGTCATAAGTAGAGAAGTAGGGAAAGTGGGAGGGATCAGAGGAGACTTCAAATAGTTACTGAAAGTTTAAGCTATTGAATAAAGGAAAAAAGTATCATTTATGAATTTAGGTCTGATAGTACTTTTATAATAAATTTGGTGCACAGTACATTATGATATAGATTCCACTGAGAGAAAATTTAAAATTAGGAAGACAGTAGCAGAAGGAGAGCCTGGAGAGTTTTAAGGGTCTTTAAGTCAGAGATAAGCCACCAGGGCTAGCCATATATTGTCCAGGGTGTATTTAAATATTAGATAAATCTCTGGCCAAAATTAGCCACCGTCCCTTAAAAGTAGGTAAAGGGTTCAATTTGAAAAGTTCAGGCAATTTCAGGGAATAATTTTATCTGTATTGCTATAAAATTATTTTAAGAGATAATAGCACAACGTGAATATACATTTTCTACTCTCTCAAGTCAAACCTGATAGCTCTATTATATACCTTCCCTGCTGATTTGTATACACTGCAATTAGAAAGTAAGCATTTGCAGCAATCTCAGTCATGTCAGAAAAACTGAATTTAAAAGGGAAAGGAAGGAAGTAATTACTGGTGTATTCCATGCATTAGCTGTAATTTCCATTGCCCATTTTCTGAAAACTCACGTCTGCACCATTTATGGTGAAAAGCAAGTCAGACTTGCCACAATCAACCAAACATTCCAATTCAAGTCACTCTGGGAAGAATTTCAACTCAGAACATACTGTGGAAATTTTCTGCTAGTTTGATCATACCCACTAGTGGACACCACATTCAGAGCAGTCTGGGAAATACATTGTAATTTGATAGCTCAGAACACTAGATACTGAACAAAATAATTACCTTTATTATGCTCTTTATATATTAACAACTGGTAAGAGCACATAAAAATGTTTCATAAAATCATAATAAATACATTACAGTAAAAACTACATTCTCTCCAAATAAAGCAAAGTTAATGCTTTTAAAATAGAATTAATGTACTGAGCGACTGATTTACTAGAACATTGCTGATAAAGTTTCTTGCCAAATTAGCAGATAAGTTACATTAATTCTAAAACTTTAAAACAGATCATTCTAATTAAAACCAAAGTTCAAGTATATTGACCTCTGTTACAATTTCCCTTTGCTCATAGATTCAGATGAAATGTCCAAGTCTTTGTTCATATTACTACAGTTGCCTGTTTTAAATGATAAAAGATACATAAATTTCTTGAGCAAGCCTGTAATAAAATAGCAATCCTTGATTTTTTTTGCTTATTAAAATAATCAGTCAATTAATGCAAATGGCAACATTAATGACTAATTTACAGTGTATCTGAAAATCAAGTTTTGAGACACTGTATCCGGGCTCAAGCCTTTCAAGTTCTCCAAACTTTGGAAGAGCAAACTTAAATCATTTCTTCATTTGTGTTTAGCAAATGTAGGTTACGAGCCAGGCAATACCTAACCCGCTGCAGACAAAAGGAAAAGTGAACAAAGCCTGTAAGGCAACAACGTCTGCCGGGAAGTCCTACTGTAAGGATGTGGCCGGTGATGTTTGGAAAGAGGAGCTGGGCACTACCTTGCCTTCAATACGTAAAAATGTGGTGACAGTGCTCCACAGATGTCATTTATCACCTCGGTAAATGGTCATCTACTCCCATAAAACTTGCTTAAAATCCCTCAGAGTTCAAGGAGTAGGGATTTTCTCAGGTTTTTTTGAACATATATACAGCACCAGACATGTTTAAAATTTTCAATTTCATTTCCCAATACAAAGAAATGAGAAGCAATAACAACATCACACTCTAATCAAATATGATATCAATGGAATGATAAAGTGCTATTAAGTCAGAAAAGATAGAATATCAGTTCCAATATTAGGAAAATAGTAGCTTCAATTTCAGTAGAACACACATCCACAGTAAAAGCTGTTGTTGATGTAAAATTTCAAATTTATGATAACTCTCAGCATCGTTCCAATAGTGATGACAGAAATTATAATGCAAATAGTTTAAAGCTTCTATTTATGGTAACCACTTACATTTATAGACTTGCCTCTGTTAGCTGCATATTCTAAAAGGAATAACAATGAACTGAACTACTCCAGATCACTGGTATATGTTTAGTATTAGTTGTCCTTATTTAACAATATTGAAAGTGACACACACAGATTAAGAATTTCTTAACTTTCCTGGGTTATAGTACTATAAATATAGAAAAGTTAAACATAGTATTCGGACTCAAATTATTCATTAATAATATCCAAATCTCAATCTATCAAAACATAAACTGTTGTGCTAAAGGTAGCTTTAAGATTTTTGAAAAGAATGGAACTTTCTGGATAGGAAAGAGGTTTCACTTTAGAAAAGAAGTACCATATTACTGCTGGAATATGGTGATGAAATTCATATCATTTTAGCCCCTTGGCTGATATTACTTACATATCTATTAGACAAAAGAATCAAAGAGATGAACAAAGATGAATAAAATTTAAAATCTTGTTCATGACAAGATTAACATCTACCGGTAATTATAACATTAGCACACAAATCAGTGCATAAAGCAAAATATGGTAATTATAAGAGTGAGAGAGATAAATCTCTAAGTATGCAAATGGACTGCAGCGAATACATTCAGCTGGAATTTGTCCAAGACTTCATTAAAAAGGACAGATTCAAGATAAAACTTGAATGAAGGCTACAAATTTGCTATGTTTAGCTAAGTGAATAACAAATTATTTATTTCGTCTAGTAGGAAAATATTGAGTCCTGCATTTTGTTCTTTCAGCATTTAATATTTATTATTTTTTGGCTTTAAAAATGTCTCATTCAAATACATGGCTTTTCTATCTTGCTAAACAAAGGTACTGTACATACTTTAACTTGGAAGCTATGACTTGTTACTTCTGTTCTTCAGCAGATCATGTATAGCTAACTATACCTCTTTAGGTTTTTCTCTCTTTTTTATTTTATTTTTGTCATTTGAAACAGGGTCTCACTATGCAGTTTAGCCGAGCCTTGAGCACAGTGTGTAGTTCAGGCTGGTCTCAAACTTGCAGTGATCCTCCTGCCTCGGCCTCCTGATTGCTGGGATTACAGACGTTCACTACCAGGCCTGGCTTCTCTCTTTCTTAAAGGTAAAGATACAAAAAAGCTATCTTATTAGAAAACTCAGAGATCAACAAAGTCCTGTATGAAAAATAAGATATAAAGTTATATTTTCACTCAAAGATGTTTGCAGCAGATACTATGGAATCTCACATCTTGTTGTTTACTTCTGATTCTGTGTGACTGTTGAATATAACTGCCTTTCACTTGTTAATAAGTGAAATTTGCCTAAATGAAGAATCAACCATTAAGTAATAGTTAACGAATGACAAAAATTGTGAGCTAATGGGATACCCTGAAAAGAAATAATCAAGAAAAATTACACATATTAAGAATGTTAAAACATTATTTTAAAAATAAATAGGATGTCTGGGACATGATTTTGAAAACACCAGCCAGGATGAAAACTGGAGAAGGAAAAAAAAATAGGAAAAAATAAATTAAGCAGGGAAAGTATCAATACAACAGGCAAAAGATTTGTCCAAAAGATCACATTGTTTCAGAAAAGGGAGGGTGGTGTACACGGGAGGAAACTATCCAAAAAACAATGAAAGTGTTTTCGCTCTGAAAAGCAAGCATGTTTATACAGAAATAAACATGAATCCACAACTTGTAGACATAAATGAGGATACTTTAGAGCACGTGGGAGAAAGCGAACAATATAGCAGCTACTGAGTGTATGTGGTACGAGGAAGGGATCATTTGTAGATCATCAGATTGTCCTTACCACCGATTTTAGAACAGAGTTGAAGAATACCTTTAAATTGTGAAGAAAAAGTATTTTGAGCCTGGAATTCTACTAAATCAAAACATTAATCAAAGAATATATTTTTATGGATAAAACTAGAGGACGTGATGCTAAGCAAAACAATCCAGGCACAGAAAGTACACAGTGTATGACTTGACCTCTAACAATGGAAGCTAAAATGTGGATATCCAAGAAGTAGAGAACAGAATAACAGGATGGGGACAGGAGGGATGACGAGATGAGGGCTAATGTGTATAGGGGCGCAATTGGATAGAAGGACTTCCACTGCTCTACCGCACAGCAAGACAACCATGGGTGACAATTAAATATTTCAAAATAGCTAGCAGAGAAAATGTGGATGTCTCCAACACAAATAAACTATATATATGAATTTAATATATATTAGTTTAGTATATATTAGAAATTATGTAAGTGTTAATTACTCTGAACTTGGGGCTGGTGAGATGGCTCAGTGGTCTAAAGCACCTACTTAGAACAAGCTTAGCAAAACACAGCGACCGAGGTTCAATCTCCCATCACCACATGCCAGCCAGCCCCGCCCCCTGGTGGGCTGAGCTGGCCACACACATACACACACACATACACACACACACACACACACACACACACACATAAATAAATAAATAATTTTAAAAATTACTCTGAACTCATTACATTGTATTCATGTATTGGAATGGATACTGTACCCCTTAAATATGTACAGCTCCTACGTCAATTAAAAAATAAATACATATTTAAAACAAAAAGAACCACATCTTTGGAGTGTCACCAGCCCAATTTCTGGGGCAAGGAGGAAGTCTAATATTCATAAATGTCTCACTCTGAGATCAAAAAAAACTTTATGCTATAAAGATCTGAGATATTTTATTTTTCTCTGTGCAATGCCAAATAGCCGACACAGATGGTCATTCTAATTTCCAGATGAATGTATTATGAATTACATGACAAGTAGTGGTATTCTGGTGTCTAACTCAAGGATCAATTATTGTTATGTTGAGAATTTGTATGTAATTGGGGCTCTGTCTGGTGGTCTACAGAAAGGATGAGATTTGCTTTCTATCCCTACATCTCTTTAATAAGTTGCTGGCAACACACATTATGTTCTGGTTCAATGTTTATCCAGTTATGAAAGTGTTTTCTTTTTCTATGAAAAAGAAGCATGTTCACAGTTCCAGCAAATCAATCTGTTGGTCTGCTGAATACTATTATAAGTCAAATGTTTGGTGATGTACTTCAATTTTAAAAAGGCAGGAAAGGTGGAAGTGGGGTGTAGTAGTGCTACAAGAGGGCACGATGGTGGCCGGAGAGATGGCTCAGTAGGATAAGCACTTGCCTGGCAAGCGCAAGGGCCTGAGTTCAATCCCTGGTTCTGCCAAAAAATAAAAAATAAGTAAATAAAAAGAAGGCATGATATCTGGGGAAGGGTAAAGGCAGCTCCTCGACCAGGGTCTTGTCACCAGCTCAGAAATAGGTCCAGATTTGCACAGGGGCTACAGGGCCTTGGGAGGAGTGGAAAGTGAAGGGGAACATATTTTATTTCATTAGAATTTGATTAAAAAAGTCTAAAAAGTTCATATGAAACTATAGCATCAAAACGTAGTAATTTTAAAGCATACATAATAGCATATAATATACTAGACAATTTCTACTTTTACTTGTTCATTAAAATCCAAAAGAAAAGTTCATCAGAAATTTTGTAAAAATATCAATCAGAAAAGTAGGGAGGAAAAGAAAGAAGAAATTAATAAAGTTTAACTGAAAAATAGCCAGAACACATTGACAAAGAAATTTCATGATAGGGCTGACACAGTAGCTCAGTGGTCTAAGTGCCTGCCTAGCAAGCTCAAGGACCAGAGTTTGATCTGCGGTACTGCATGCTGTGCCAGCCTGGGAGCCCCAGGAGCACGATGCCAGCCACTGAAACTAGGCATGGTGGCAAACACCTGTAATCCTAGAGCTTGGGAGGCTGAGACAGGAGGACTAGTATGAATTTGAACTATGGAGTGTTACCCTGTACCAAATAAATAAATAAATAAAT
>NW_004524616.1:7629009-7634061 GCF_000260255.1 Octodon degus
TATAATTGGAAATTATACATCTTTAATGTGAGGAACTGGTTTGAATTATCCTTTATAGCTCTTTCGCCACGTTGAAGTATTGTAATGCGTCAGTCTCATAGCCATCAACAGTGTACTGGGAACAATAATACTCTCCCTGTAGCGTGTGATGATTGAATGAAGCAGTACATTACAGAGACCCACCCCAAGGCCTGACATGTAGTAGACATTAAATTTACTTTCCACTTTCCTATCACAGTACTTAGCCTACCTTTATTGGTGTTTCCAAGGCAACTACCACAGAGTGTCAAAGCACCTTCCCACGGGATGCCAAAGGTAACTCAGAACCAGTACTAAAGCGGAAATGAACTGCTCCCTCAAGAAAGAATGGAAGAAAATCGTATTGTGAATAAACTGCAGAATATAAAGAATGAGGTGGGCATTTTCATTGGAGGCCTAAGTGGAAAATGACATCACATATATTCAGAGGAAGATTTTAAGACATGAGAGAGAAATGTAGAAGTATATAGATGCAAATTACAAACCTTGGTAATTGTTATAGTTTGTAGGAAAAAAATAAATAAATATCAAGGAACTGCATAATTAATAAAAAGGATTGAAAATTTCCAAACAGAAAAGTCTCAATTAGGAAAATAATCACAATACAAATAGTAGTTTAGGTTACGAGCTGATACAAAGTATTTTTAAGCAAAATTAATATAGTTTTATTTTTAAAAGAGCATTGGTCTAGGCTTTTTCCTTTGTGGTTGGGTGATTTTTGATTACTGGATCAATCTCCTCAGTCATGATTAATCTGTTTTCTATTTCTTCATTATTCAGTTTTGAGAATTTTACTAATATAACCCATTCTAGTTTATTGAATTTATTGGTATATAATTTTTCAGTCTCTTATGGTCTTTGTATGTCTCTGATATAAGTTGTAATGTATCCTCATAATATGTATTTTATTTATTTGGGCATTGTACCTTTTAGTAAGCCTGTCAATGTTCTTATTTATAAAAAACACAGACTTTTGTTGAGCTTTTCTATATTTTTCTAGTTTCAATTTACTTATTTCTACTCTGATCTTTGTTATTTTCTTATTTTGTTTTTCTTTTTGTAATTTGTAGAGATATAAACTAAGTAACTTAAGATCTGTTTTTTTTCAGGTAGGCAATTATGAGTATAAACGACCTTCAAAGTTCTGCTGCTGCTGCTTCAATTAGTTTTACTATGTTTATGTTTCTATTTTTGTTTTTCTTGAGATATCTATTTACTTCTTGTTTACTTCTTTGATCCAGGAGGCATTTAGGAGCATTTAAAAAATTATCCACATTATGTATAAAATTTCCAGTTTTCCTTTCATTGTTGATTTTTAATTTTATACATTTGTGCTTGATATGGCTTCAAAAATCTCTTAACATTTGTTTTATGACTCAATATATAACCTGACCTAATGAATGGAGAATGTTGAAGTATGTATATTATGCTGTCAGTGGAGAAAATATTCTGTATGTCAAGGTTCTGCACAGCAAATAAGCAAGAAAATGAAAAGTCAACTCACAGAGAGAAATAGTTACAAATAATTTATCTGTTGAAAAGTACATATCCAAAACATACAAGAAACATACCTAACTCAAAAGCAAAACATAAATAAATCTATTTAAAATTGACATAAAACTGCAAAAGACATTTTCGGTTAACTGGAATATTAAAATGTATTCAAAATCATGCTCATCAGGGAAATGTAAACCAAAACACAATTAGATATCACTTCTGTCTTATTAAGATGACTTATTAAAAAGTCAAAAAATGGCAAGTATTGGTAAGAATGTGTAGAAACAGGAACAATTATATACTCTTGGAGGAATTATAGATGGATATAGTCATTATGGAAAACATGATAGAAAACATTATGGAACACATAATGAACTCAAAAACTTCAAAGTAGAAATACCATATGATCCAGGAATGTCATATGCAGTTATATATACAAAGGAAATGAAATCACTGTCATTCACTACAGCAGAGATATGGGAAAAGAATCAGGCATCTGTTATCAGATGGATTCATATGTCATATATACGAGTAGGAAAATATTGTATAACACTATAAAAGAAAGACAACCAATCAATTTTAAAAACATGGATGATCTTGCTGCACGATTTCAGGTATGAATGAAAGCTACAAACGTCAAACTCATGGACGACATCCAGGTTTGAGCAGAGGAGTGAATAAGAGGATGATGCTCAAAGGGCAGAAACTTACACGTGGAAGAAAAGTAAGCTCTGGAGACTTAACATATATCATGGTGATTGTAATTTTCAAAAATTGCTGAGAAAGTATAAATTAGAGTGGAATTATATATGAATATTTTATTTCAACTTACTCATGAAGATCATGCAAGTTTATCACTGCTTGATTGAGTTTAAAACATAATTTTTAAAAAACACTCTAATCATACACTTCCAAATTTTCCTTTGACCTAACTTTAAGTAATATTTCCATTTATGGAAAAATCCATTTTGAAGATATTTTTGCTTTGTAAATCTCCAAATTTGACCTCAGAACTATTCCTTAGGATGTACCAATGAAATGAGAATTAAAAATTTCTAGAAATAATCATTTTCTCTAGCAGAAAAAAAATTACTTCAACCACGCTAATTAACATCAGCCCACATACCTAACGAAAAAAGAAATAGGTACCGAACAAATAGGAATATTCAAAAAGGTGAAACCTTCACTCAGAACCCTCGCTTTACTTCACTGAGTCAACGAAATGCTGGGCTGCTGTTCAAGTCACTGCCAAGTGTGGGACGACTGTTAAAAATAAGTCTTGTGGTTAGAATAATATTTTTATAGGCTCACTTCTCTCAAAGTCCTGGTCTTATTTTTTTCCTTGAGAGAGTCTGAACTCACATCTACAGAATTAAAAAAAAGAATGAAAGAACATACTAGCCAATTGGAATGTTGCTTAAGAAAAAGAAAACCTTAATTGGAAAAGATTGATAGCCACGACTTAAGACAGCAGGTTTTTTACCCTAATAAGATAAGAAAATGAATTTAAAACCCACAAACACCCTTTCCAGCCAGCGCCAGGTAACAGGCAGCTCTCGGGACAACTGGCACAAGTGCCACAAGACCAGGGCAAAAGAAAGCGATGTCAAAGAAGAAGTATGACTTGGGGGGGGCCTGCTGCCAACACCGAGATTGGCACCTGGCACCTACTGCATACCCAGGGCTGGAGTTTCAAGAGGCAACAAGAAGTGCCGAGCCCTGCGGCTAGATGTGGGAAACTTCTCCTGGGGATCTGAGTGTTGACCTCCAAACAAGGATCATAGTTGTCATTCACAATGCATCCAACAGTGGGCTGGTCCTCACCAAGTTCTTCACCTGAAGAACTGCATTGTGTTCATTGACAGCACTCCCTACAGTGGTATGAATCCCACTATGCACTGCCCCTGGGCCAGAAAACGGGGGCCAGGCTATTCTGGAGGAGGAGGAGATTTTATACAAAAAATGATCAAAGAAAATTCAAAGAAGTATGATTGAAGGAAAAAGAATGCCCAAATCAGCAGTCTTCTGGAGGAGCATCTACAGCAGGGCAAGCTTCCAGCCGGCACTGCACCGATAGCAGGCCTGTGTGGCCAAGCGGACGGCTGTGTGCCAGAGTGCAAAGTGCTGGAGTTCTATCTGAGGAAAATCAAGGCCCCGAAAGGCAAATAAACCTTCGCTCCTGGTTTAACTCACATAATAAAAGTGTTTATTGTTCTATGTGCAAAAAATAAATAAATAAAAATAAAACCCACCAGTGTTTTTATATGTTCTACCATCTGCAAAATATTGTGCTAAATACAAGTGGGGAATAAAAACTACATTAAAAAAATCCTCAATTTTTATGTAACTGTCTCTCTTCCAATATTGTCCACGCAGAAAAATGAAGTCTCTTCTATTTTCTATATCTCTTTTATGGATGCCACGGTTTCTCAAATTTCCCCGAACAGAAGAACACTTGTGGGAAGACGAGATGAGATCCGTATTTTCAGGTACTTGATGTTGTAAGTGAATGCTCCTTTCATGTCAAAACATAAAACTCCTCAGGTCAGGCCTTCCATATTATACTTTAGTAGAGCTTTATTTATTTTATTATGACTTTCTTTCCTTAAAACTCTAAGCAAAGGCTGATCATTCAGGCAGCTGGGGCCCTGTTTATTCTGGGTTTTCATGGGATGCCCAGGCCAATTTGGAAAGAACAAACCAGTGAGGTCTGCTTTTCGTGTTCTCCTAGCAGGCACATGTGCCATTTCTCACATTCTTGCTGCCCACAGAGTGTCCCAGTGCCATCTTCTCCCACGGTACCCTGGGCAGCAGCTCACGGGAGGCTGGAGAATGAGTCACAAACTGAGAATTGGAATAATCAGGTATTCACAGGGATGGCTCTTTTGCTAACACCAAAGGTAAGCCATTCAATTTAGTGTCCAATCCAGTTAATGTTGGTAAATACAAACACATTTTAACATAATTTATCTCCTGGTATGGAACATGACTGAACCAAAATTGTAATGTGATAACAGAGTTTGCTAATGAAATGACCAAATAAAGGTTTGCAATTTTATTTTCTAAATTGTTGTTTTAATTGATGAATAATAATCACATGCCTTTATGAATTCTAGGGTGGTACACCAAATCACAGAACTTAGCAAACTCACCATTTCAAACCTGGATGGTTTCTTTAGGTTAGAACGCTTAGAACACTCTCCTCCTGCAGCTGCTGTGCAGTCCACACTCGCAATGCTGTTCACTATAGCCACCCTGCCGAGCTGTAGAATGAGACTGTCCCCCTCCGATGCGGCGAACTTCGTACTCATGAACCAGCTCTTCTGCTTAGGGTCCCCCTTCCAACCTCCCCAACCTTCTGCAACCATTTGTGATCCAAAGTGCATTTTTATTTTGGTCTAAAATTTGAATGTAGAGGCTGGGAAGATGGCTCGGTGGAATAAGCACTTCTCTGGCAAGCGCAAGGGCCTGAGTTCAATCCCTTATTGCACCAAAAAAAATAAATAAATAAATAAA
>NW_004524616.1:7634427-7636164 GCF_000260255.1 Octodon degus
AAACTCACTAAAAGTCTAGACTCGTCTCAAATTTGTAGTAATCCTCTGGAATCAGTCTCCCAAATGCCGGGATTACAGGGGCCTACCACCACACCAGGCAAATTTTTTTTCATGTAATACGTTCAAAGTATATTGATCTAAATTTCAGATAAAATATTTTCAAATATATGCTGTATTCAGCAGTTCAAAATATTCAATCTCCTTCATTTTCCCAAATGAGCGACTTGATGGTTCTTTACCTAGGGAACTTATTTGACCAACTTCACACAGAGCTAGTAAATCTATGAGTTCTTTTTGATCCCTTGGATTGGCAGTCTTGAAAGACTATTCACTTTACCAGAGTATGTTGAGATGAGTTACGCAGAAAAAAACAAGGACAACCTGGGGCTGGAGATGCCAACTCTTCTTCTTCTTAGCCGCGCGTACCCTTTTCCAGGTGCTTCCATCCCAGAGACTGCAGGATAGCTGACTGTAAAGCTCAGGGAAAGTGACAGTCACTGAGTATCACTTACCAAGTGGGAAAATTAAATTTATGGAGAGCACAGAATAGCTTCTGTTAGAAAATAGCATGGAAAGTGAAAGAATGTTGATACAAAGCAACTTTACTTCATGATCGACCTTGTAGGTTGCCTTGCTCAGTGCAACTTACACTCAGCTAATTTAGGAAGATTCTCAGCCATTGCCTTCCAATTTTTAGACCACTGTTCAGTAGTTTAGCCTTTGAATCTTCAGTACTCACCATTATAATATTCTGTGTGTATGACCTATGTCTCCTTAATACTCTCTAGATATGGTATAGACAATTTAAGTGTTCACAATTTTTTTTTCTTCTGTGTTTAGGACAGGGTCTACAGGATCTCACTACATAGATTGGACTCACAATGATTCTCCTCTTTTCAGCTTCCCAAGTGCTGGGATTACAGGTACATACCACTACTCCCAGTCTCAATCGCCATCTAAACGCATCATGCAGGCGGGGCGGGGCTGGCGGCAGGCTGGGGATCAAACCCCAACTGTTGCGCTCTGCCTGCCTAAGCAGGAGCTTTAGTCTGCTGAGCTATCAGGCCAGCCCTCACAAATTTTTAAAATCATTTATTTTCTTTTTCTTTTTCTTCTTTCTTTCTTTAGTCAAGGTCTTGCTATGTAGTTCAGGCAGGCTTGGACTCACTATGTAGGCCAGGCTGCCCTCAAACTTGTGGCAGTTCTCCTGCCTCAGCCTCCCGAGTGCTGGGATTACAAGAGTGTGCTACCAAGCCTAGCAAAACCATTTATTTTCTAGAACTCCAAATTAACAAGACAAGTGCCTATCTGCAAGGCATTTGGAGTACTCTAACTTACCTTTTATGAAAATGTGTGTGTGATTTTTTATTATATTCTTTGTTTAAAATAGTTTTAAAGGAAAAAAAGTGATTCTCAAGAATAATTGATGTATTACCCAAATATGTATAAACATGTCACTTAGTATACAATTTTTTACACTTTTATCCTGCATGACAATCTAATATTAAGCATCTCAATAAAGACTGTCCTTTGGGAAAAATGTAAATATAAGTTAATTATAGCTAACCTCATAGAAATCTGTTAATAGTAAAAGCATATGACAGATAAAAACATCAACTGTAAATTCTATGTCCAATGTTCACAATAAAATGAAAGCTACTTTTACATATTAAAATCGAAGTATAGATCCTTCCCTAATCTCCTTCCTCTGATCAACACGGAATGCAGAGATCACAG
>NW_004524616.1:7636624-7637751 GCF_000260255.1 Octodon degus
TACAATAGGCTTCATTATATTAAACGTGTACCCCATTTTGGGAAAGTTCTACTTAATGAAAAAACAAAGCTTATCAATTAAGGTACTGGCGTGACTCTATCTGTACTGTGGGTACTTACAAATGTGGAAAGGATATTAGACTGGTCCTCTCATATAATTTAATAGAAAAAAGCATTTACCTAAATGTACCTAAATCTAAAATCTCTGTATAAGCATATATATAATAATTATTTATGTAAATTATACTGTACATATGAATGTGCATTTTTCTATGTACATATATGTGTAAATGTCATGGATCTATACATTCTATACCTATACATATATCTATAATATTCCCTTATATAACTAAAAATATTGTGGTATTTTCTATATCAGTGAGTGAGATTTGAAAATCAGCACTTACAGGGTTGAGTATATAGCTCAGTGGCACAAGCACCTGCCTGGCAAGCTCAAGGTCCTGATTTCAATTACTGGTACCAAAAATAGAAAAGAAATAAATACATAAATAAAATCAGTACTTACTTTAAAAGGATGTCTATCTTATGTATTTTTCAAAATATAAAAAGTCGCACATGTTTAAGAATATCCATTGAATGACTAATGTGTGGATTGTCCTCAGCACATTTTAAATGTTAGCATCATGCCTAAAATTTGTAACTCTAAAAGGAAAACTTTTTCAAATTTTGTAATAACATAGTTTTGACAATTATATTTTCTGAAAAGCTTTAATTTCTCATTCACATATAAGTCATCACTACAAATATTGCGAATGAGTTCACTTATCAAGGCTCAAAAGAGGACTCATTACTTCTTCAATAATCTGATGATTAGAAATTCATTTCACATGTGTAGTGAACAAAGATGCAGTTTGCTTGAGATCTGGAAAAGAAGTTTCAAACTCTTACACTTTGTTCATAGACACCTGCAGGTACACACTGGACTGTAGGTGATGAAGGTAACCCAAGTTGGAAAAAGAATTTAGAAATCTCTAGTCAATGCCATGTCTTTCAAAAACCTTTTAAATATCATGATCACTTAATTAGTCTAATCATTAAGTTGAATCTAAGATAATACATTCAGATCATATATTCTTCAATAATTCTATTGACTGATAACATAATGGT
>NW_004524616.1:7644701-7654106 GCF_000260255.1 Octodon degus
CCACTGCTTCCAGATAATGTCATCAAATTATATTTTATCAACTAATGACGTTAGAAGTGTCATCTTTCCATCATCTTCCTAAAGACCCACTACTGAACACATAAAAATAGTAGGCTGTTTTTTGTTTTTTGGGGTTTTTTTTTGCCAAATTTGTCTTGTGAACCAACCAACTAGTGGCTATCCCAGCTCAGATCCAAAGATTTTAGATCTAAACCATAGCAGTCATGTTCACACCATTCCTTATTGCTAAAATATAAAAAGATGAGCTAAGGTAGCAAATCAGACATACCTGACCCTGGAAGCTAGTGACACAGAGAAATGTAGACAATGCAAGACACTTCCCTATACATTGCCAACCATTGAGATAGCTGCTTTTGATTTCTAGTGACTGCAGGGTCAATGATTTCACGATCAGTGCCTGGTGCCTGTTATCTGTGGCACTGAACCTTGTACCAGATGGGACCCAAAGAAAAATCTATGGTCCTGTCCCTGGAGGACTACACTCAACCTGTTCTTAGGCCAGGACAGCATTTTGTGAATGGCCAGGCCCAAGATCCTTCAGTGTATACCCTTCTGTTCAACACAGCCAAATGTGATCCTTTCGTTTTCAACCAAGAACCATGACCAACATGCCATGTAAAATTGTTTGGCCTTCACTTTTTACAGGGAAGATAGAACCAAAAGTCAATTAGAGGTGGACTAATTTTCTGGACATCTGCATTTGGTATTGATGTGTCATTTCTTTTTATGCTCTAATGAATTTTAGAAAGTCTATCATATTTCCTCAGCCTTTTACATAAGGACATCTGCATTACTTAACTCATGGTTAAACATACACATTATATCATGATTAATAATTGCTGCAACTTCAAAATGCTTATTAGGTATAAACCTACAGATTATTATTATTTTTTTTGCCAAAATTTGTCTTGTGAACCAACCATCCAGTGGCTATCCCAGCTCAGTCCCCCAGTCTTTCCACTCAGAAACTCCTTTGCAGCATCTAGTCTGCTTTTCTGCACCAGCTTGGCAGATGAACACTGTTCAAGCAACAGCCAGGGATTTACGAGCTCTGCAAGACAATGCTTGGGGTGTGGCAGCTCCAGTCTGGAGTCTGAGCGCTAGAGATGTTGTGAGGTAACAGTTATTTTAAAATGCAGAGAGCTTCCAAGTAATTGACTCAGCATTTGATGCAACATAAAGAAATCGAAAGATGATCTCCATTTTATTTCTCAGTGAAACAACTTCCAGTTGTCATTTCCATCTATTCTTCCTTCTCTGTCAAGCAATTCCATTTGTGAATGATTTCATTCATGCAAATGTCCGTTATCCTTGTTGCTGAAGAATGAACTTTGAAAATGTTAACTGTGCTGAATTTGTGCAAATGAGAGATGACAAAGAACCAAACTTTCGACTGGGTGACAGGCACAGTGGCCACAAGACAAAAATGAGGATTCTGAGGCAGAGGTATGCAGCAAGCCTGTGTTAGGAACACAATAAAGCTAGAGGTTGCCAAGATTAACCAAGGTCTTTGATCTTCGTATTTCATATTTCATATATAACTACTTGACTACTAGAAGAAAATATGATACATAGTTAACCTCTTTTATGTTTGTGATCGGAAAGAAAGATTATATCAACTTGAAAGGGGCTGCTGAAAACAAAGTATATCACAAATTTTTCTGGAGAAATGAGAATTAAAACTTTCTTACAATAATAAGAAGAGATAAATGCACTGAAAAAGCTGCAACCACTGGAGTTGTTAATCTTTCTGGCAGATGTATGTTTTAGCACAATAATTAAAGCAGCGCTTTTAGTAGTTTGTTTGCCTTTTACATCTCAGTTCACATGATTCAGTTAAAGTGAAGGTCTAATTTATATCATGAAGACTGCAGTTTGAAGTACTAACTGTAAGCAATCCTCATAAAGCTATGTTTAATTAACAGTTCTATCTAGGACCACTACAGTGTCTTTTACCACACTCTAGCACAATGAACCATCCATGTCAGCAAGCACATAAAGTTTTCCTACCTACCTTCTTAAACTCAGTTGTTCTTTTGGAAATTTCCATAAAGTGCTGCTTCGATTATCTCTCTAAAAAACTACTGTAATTGTCTAATTGATTGCCATACAATCAAGTTTAAATGCATAGGGGCTGGTGTGATAGCTCAGTGGAATAAGCGCTTGCCTGGCAAGCAAAAAGACCTCAGTTTGATCCCCAGTAACACCAAAAAACAAAAAAGTTTAAATGCATATACCTATCACTTATCAATAAGTGTACCATGTTTATATTTTCATTTTTTCACATAAAAGAGTTGTGAATTGTCATAAATACAACACACACACATAAACACACACATTTACCAATAACAATGCAAGGTTATATATTAATTAATTTCAATGTATAAATATAAATTGAATTGAGATAATTTATATGCATATTCTATTTGTAGCCTATTCTTTTATATAATATTGTATCACAGTATTTTCTTTGAGACAGAGTCTTGCTGTGTAGTTCAGGCTAGCCTTGAGTTTGCTATGTAGCCCTCGATAGCTTCAAACTGGTGCTGATCTCCCCACCTCAGCCTTAGGAGGGCTGGGCATGTGCCATCATGCCCAGCAGCATTATAACATTTTCTATCTCAAATAATCAGTTTAGACAATCATTTTTTATTGCTGCCTATAGGTCTGTCACATGAATGCTTGGTAGTCTATTCAAACATTTCCCACTCTCACTTCGGTTGACACATTTAATATCATAACACACAAATGCAAAATTATCTCAATTTCCTTAGGATGAATGACTAAAAGTGAAATTGCTAGAATAAAGGATAAACTACACACAAGCAACATTGAAAAATCTGAATTTAACTTGAAATTTTTAAACCGCACACGAATATCAAAACTCTCTTAACAGCTGGTGCCTAAGACCTTTAGAATAAGTATTTTTATTTATTTTTTAAGATTTATTCATTTGGTACAGGGTCTCACTATACAGCTCGTACTCTTAGTGGTCCTCCTGTCTCAGCCTCTCCTGTGCTGGGAGTCCAGGCATGCATCAGCATGGCTGATTTCAGTGGCCAGCTCAGTACAGGGCCTGCATAGCATGCAGTATCAGGGGTCAAACATGGGCCCTTGCAGTTGTTAGGTAGGCGCTTAGACCACAGAGCTATCTTCCTGGCCAAAATAAGTATTTTTAAATGTGTTAAATTGCTAGGTATAGCTTTATAAATAATTTTTCAAAAGACATTGAGTATTACATAGAAAAATCTTGAGATAAATGATGCTAAGGTTATATAAACCAAGCAATATGGATAGTGTTATCAAGTATTTTGTGGGAAGTTTCACGGACTTACTATGCTTAAAATAATGCCAATTGAACTGAGACGTTATCAATGACTTTAGTCATGTCTAATTATTCTACAATTACACATAAGTAAAATTTAGTCATATAATACCTAACATTAGGTTATTTTAAAGATGGCCTTAAAACACACACACACACACACACACACACACACACACACACACACACAATGGGGGAAATCTCTCTTTGGCCTAGTTTTCATTTAATTTTTTTAAAAAATAATACTTAGCTTTAGAAATTTTTCTTTAAAAATTTTTAAAATTTCTCTAGCATTAGCTGAATAATTACACATTTTCAAAGAAAGAGATGTTTATACCACCATTGAAACAGCTGTCATACTGACCAAATCCGATAGCTTAAGGCTAAATGTCAAGACAACCACTCATTCTGCCATTAAGTGGTCTTCCTCTGCCATAGGACAATGGGCTGAACAACCAATATTCCTGAGACCACCCGGGCTCTCAGGGTTCGGACCACATCATTTCTGAATCTGCCTTCATTTCAGCTCTAACCTTTGTTTTTCACAGTTCAGTTACACTACACTCCAGTCGCAGAAAAGGGCGTCATGAAGATTTTGCGTGTGTGTGTGTGTGTGCAGTAAGTTTAATTTTTTTTTCTGCATCATGAAGATTTACCTCTATATTTCAGTGTGTCTGCATTTTTTTTTTATCAATCCCTGCTTCTTAAAGTATTTTTTAGATTTTTTATCTCATGGAACTTTCACCATCTGGTGGAAAAGATAGCGGATCTATTATTAGCTCTTGATCAGGAAAGTAAGGTGATAGACTAGCTAACGTAAGAAGTGATATAAAAACCAGGTCTCCTCATCTCCAGGCCAGGCAACATTTCACTAACCTCCCGAATATTTTCTTCCACATTTGTATAAAAGTAACTTACAGATTAAAATACTATCGGTAATTTTACTGCTTTGGAACCTATTAAGAGCCTATAAAATCTCAATTCTGTACCTCTTTAAAGAAAAAGCTTTTCTCTTTTTAAAATGGTATTCTTCAGTATTCCAATTCTAATTAGAATTAAAATGAGATTTTATTTCTGGGGAGTATGGAAATTTTATTGTGTTTAATATACATAAGGTACTAGATGATTCAGAAAAAATGTCAGCCCAAAGAAGCTGATACTGGACTTTAGTATCCAAAAGTTCCATTGTTTATCAAATCTTGGGAGATACTATAGGTGTGGTGGGTAACTTCGCTAGGTCATGGTGTCTAGATGTTGTTATAAGGGAGTTTTGTAGACCAATTACTATCTACAGATGGGCCTCATCCAATCATTGAAGATCTTAAGCAAGAAGAACAGGCTACCTGAAAAGGAAAAAATGTTGTCTCCACACTGCTTTTAGACTCAGCCATGATACTGAGTTCTGGCACTATTTCTACTCTACAATCTTCTTAGCCAATTGGAAACCTGCCAACTTCCATAATAATTATTTTATTTTATTTTATTTTATTTCATTTTTTTCCATAATTTTCTTGAGAGACAAATAGCAATGAGATAGTTTCAAATCAAATTAGTAGGACAGTTTCAATAATTAACACATTGCATACTGTCTTCCTAGTGGTTATTTGCATAATAATTATTTTAAATATATCTCCTTTCCCCTCTCTCTATCCATATATATATTTTTTCCCATGAGATTATAATTGAGCTCAACAATTCCTATTACCTAATGGCATTTTAACAACACGGGACAACATACAACTCACATGCTTCTACTTACACTGGAATAAACATGAACTGCCAGTCATATAAAAGTATAGAACACAAAATTATATACAGTACCTAATGTTTGAAATTGGTAATAAGAAATTACTATGCTACTAGGCTTTGTAGTCATTGTACTATTTATCACTTCAGAATATACTAGCTTACTTATGGAAACATTTACTGTAAAACAGTTCTCTGATCATGCCTTCTGCCACCTCACACAACTTTTGTTCTGTGTACGTCGCAACTGTATCCTTTTCTCTTGTCCTTCATTTAATCACATATTTGTACAAGTATACACTGTGACAGTCCCACCATAGATGTGTCATCTACTGATCAATTCCTCTGAGTATATCTGTGTTAAGTAGCAAGTGACTGTATGTTCACACTCACACACAGGCACCCATATATACACAACAGGCAAACACAGGTGGATGAGATTTTGAAACAATATGTCCCATCAGTTTTGTTTCTTTAGAAAACACTGATTAATAAAGTAGGTAGTTTTAATGGCATTTTGTGCCATGCCCTTTCTCCATTTCCCTTCTTTTGCTGTGGAAATCTAGAATACAAGTAAGCGGTCTATGGAGGAGTATATGACGTGACTTTACCCGGGATACGCAGGCAGAAGTCCATGTGGAGAATTTATGCCTATAAATCTATCTTAGACAAAAGCCTTTCCTCTTCCTATCTATATGCTTAAAAGTGACTGAAAGTACGAGGACAAAAGCAGCCTGAGAAGCCAAGCAAAGTAAGAAGAGAGTGAACGCACCAGCACAATGGCTTCATGCAGCATGGCCCACTCACCTTCACATCTGGAAAAGCTGAATGAAAGTCACCGTGGCCAAGATTTCTGCTTGCTTTAGACAAATGCATTCTTAAAGAACACAATAATGTGTATTAATGGCTTCATGCACGTCTATCCAACTGGCTGTATAACAAATATTTATTATATTCAGCTGTGAATTTATTTCCTTATAGACAGTTTAGTAAAACCATAATTTTTACAAATGTAAGTGTTCAATATCCAAGACTAACTTATGAAACATTTAACTATTTCCTCCATAGTAAGCAGGGCATCAGTTAGCAAATGGCTCTCAAAGACTTTCAGCTAGAGCTGGGATGAAAGAACCCTGCCCTTCCAGGCAGGCCAGCAATCAGCCCAGACACAGCCACCAAGTATACTGAGGAGGTCCCTCTGTCCATAAATACAAGGAGTAGTATAACAACTCTAAAACATAAGACTATCTGTAGGTTCTGTATTTTTCACAAATTTACATATTTTAAATTATGTACAAAGCTGCACTAAGTCGGACTCTTGTTTTCAGTAGATTATTCAAAATGGAAAACATTTTTGTCAGTTAGTATGATATATGAACCTAAAGATGTTTCTATGGGCAAGTTATAATAAAAATCAAAGGAGGAAGAGAAAGAAGTAATTTAAAATCAGCTGGATTTGAAAGACTAATATACTTTGGTCAAGAATTCGAACACAATTGTTTCTAAAAGAAGATTAAATTAACCTAGTAGCCCAAATTTCCCACAATTCTAGTATCTTACTTTCCTTGGGGCACTAAAAGAAACTCAATTCACAGGGGCAGGAGGGAATCCCCGTTCATAAGGACTCTGGTTCCTCCGTGGCCACTGCCTCTATGGGAGTGTCTCCAGTACTTTCTGCCAGCAGTTTCATTCCCAGGTATTTAACAACACAGACAGACCACAATAGAATCTTGTGTTCCTCTTCTGGTGATAGGATGTGCTTGCCTACAGCTTTGACCTACAGGAATAAAGCTGGCAGGGCTAGCCTCAGGGCACAACTGCAGTCCCTCTGCCCCATTTGGTCTCTATGCTTGGCAAGTTACCTATTTCTTTACCAAGTTACAATCACCTTATGTATGAAATTTTTCTGCCAAAATTTAAGGATTTCCACAGATGGTCTCATTTAAACATCTATGGTGTTTATCTACATATGACTACAGTTCTAGGCATGTTTCTTTCACTTATACTCTTAATTACCTGCCCTCTCTCATGAGCTACAATCTTCATGGAACAGAAGTTCAATGCTTAGAAAATAAGTCATGCCCTCCTCTAGATATTATCTAATGTCTTAATATTTCTTATATATGATTCTATATTTTGTTCAAATGGATATGCCTTCCTGAAGTAGATACTTGGAACACCCTTTAGTTAAACATATGACAGGCACTAAACATGTCTGCTTCCTATAATAACTGTAATAAATATGACAATAAGCACATTTATCTTTTGGGATTTTCACAATATATAATCTAGAAACTCAAGATGAAGAAATACTCATATTTGAGTGCCTGTTTTGGAAGAGCGCAGCGTCTGGGGTTCGATTCCTCGCCTGGTGTTGCCACCCCCTCTCCCCCAGGCAAGCTGAGATGGTGATTGAAACTGGGCGTAGTGGCACAAGCCTGTTGTCCTAGCACTTGGGAGGCTAAAAACAGGAGAATCACTACGTGTTCAATCTACGTAGTAAGACCCTGTACGCCCTGTAGACTATTTCCTAAATTCATTAAAGAATGAATGAATGAATGAATGAATGAATGAATGAATGAAAGAAAGACTCATATTTGAAATCTTGAAACAATAAGGTTTTCTACAGAGTTGTAGGTGTTTTGTTTGTTTTCCAATTTAACTATTCCTGAGAAATTTCCTCTAGTGGTGTAAGTTTCTGAATAGTAAAGGAAAAACAATCACTGTGACTAATTAGCAGAAGAAGAAACACATCTTAGATGCAATGATTATTAGAGATTCTAGTGAGCTACATGTGCCCATATGCCTGCTCTCTGTACCTAAGGAGCACATGAGAAGGATAAAAGAATTATTATAGGGAAAACTGACAGCCTATATTCTATTATTTCCCTGAAGGACTATAAGAGATACAGTTTTGTATTTCTATTGAAAATAAACACTTCATTCTTGTACATTTTTCCTGTAAACACACCTAAGGCTGAAAGGACTATCACGATCTGGGCCTCTTTAATTCACACGTCGCGGACCTATTTTGGAAAGATGAAGGGAATTTTCATTTCCAAAAGTTAAGCATGTGTAGTGGAGAACATGCCGAAAGCAACAGCAGCAGCGCTCCAGCCAGATCACTGCTGTCCTCAGTCACCTGAAGACAGTTTCTTCATACTGTATATACTTGAACTTTTCTTTCCAGTTTCTTCATACTGTATATACTTGAACTTTTCTTTCCAGTTTCTTCATACTGTATATACTGGAACTTGTCTATCCCAATCTGACTTTATGGTGTTTTGGTTTGGTTTGGTTTGGTTTTTGTATTTTTATGGAAGGCTCTAAGGGTGTTCAGGGTCTCACGACTAGATTGGACTGGTAGTGATCTGCCCGTTCACAGCCTCCCAAGAGCTGGGATTACAGGTGCATGCCACTCTGCCCAGTCTCAACTGACATCTCTGGCCCGGGGATCAAACCCCTGAAGCCTGTGCCTGCTTGTAGATGCTTTAATCCACGGAGCTATTTGGCTGGCCCTGAATTTATGGTTTAAAAACAATGAAATGCCTTTTACCTCATAAGCAGAATATCAGTGTAACATGTTGAGAAAACATTTATGGCTTTAGAATCAAATAAATCATAGTTCAAAGAAAGACCAAGTGATTCTTCAGCTGTGTGACCTTGAGAAAGTTACTAAAGTTCTCTGAGCTTCTTACCTCACTTGAAGCTTAGGGCAACATGAACATCATCTCTCTTAATCCCACTTAGAGCTCAGAAAAGTACCCAGTAAAGAGCACTCTCTACAGGACTTGGTACATAATTAATGATCAACAGTTTCTTGAAATGGCCAAGATTAATTCAAGTTGAATTGATGCTAGTTACCACTATCATTTTATATACTTGGAATGTATGAAAACTTAATTACTGTTAATCATAACCATGATAAAATATCATGCATTTTGGAATTGCATAGCATTGTCTTAATTCAAAAATGTAAAAAGCAGAAAAGTATAAAATCACATTGAGGTACAGATATGCCTCAGTGAGATTATCTATGCTACTCTTCATGCTATTATAAATCTTTAAGTCAGTTTCCATTTCATATACAAGTGTACACAACATCTAAGGTTAAAATGATTTAGAATCTCATCTAAATTTACTTTAACAGTTAAATGTAGAATTCAAAATAAAACACTAATCAAAATACCTCTATGCTGTGCTTGCTTCGGCAGCACATATACTAAAATTGGAACGATACAGAGAAGATTAGCATGGCCCCTGCGCAAGGATGACACGCAAATTCGTGAAGCGTTCCATAATTTTAAGGAGAT
>NW_004524616.1:7655523-7690738 GCF_000260255.1 Octodon degus
AAAATAAAATTACAAATAGTGCCAAAAAAAAAAAAAATGCCTCTATGCTATCGTGCAGTAGAACCTATCAATTTCTAAAATAAAAGAAAATCAATTACATCCCAGGTCTAGTTCCAGATCTTGATTCATTGAGTTGAGCCATGTTAATTATAATTTAGGAAAATGGCACCTATGACGTAACAAAAAGTATTTTTAATTTTCCAATATTCTAACATCTGTGACCTGAACCTTCCTGTCCTTATTTTCTTTCCAGCTCTAGTAAATAAAATAAGAGACTTCGTCTATGTCTGACTGTGGAAACTCCAATACCTAGAAGAATTCAGGGAGGATTAGATGATGTATAAGTTAACTGTTGAATAGATAAATGATGTATGAGATTGAACGAATGAGATTTAACAGATGAATAAAGAATGAGATTTAAAATAGAAATTTTCCTTACTCTCTGCAAATTCCTGAAAAATGCCAATTACCCAAACTTTTTCTTCTGTAACCTACCTTGGAATATTCTTATCCAAGCCAAGATGTAAATGTCCCCAATCTGCTCCAGCCCCTCTAATATATCCTTAGCACTGTCAGTTTACTCTCCTTGCTAGCTCTTTCATCCATCTTCTCACCTCTTTTTCTTTTCTGCTGTTTATCAAACCCATCCTGCACTGGGAGATGTGGGATGAGCCATCGTGTGTTTCTGGGCAAGAGGGCCTCCTACACCTCTCTCCAAGGTAGAAACACTAGGAAGTAATCCGACCATGGTGATCACCCGATCAGAATTCTCTGAAGCTTCCCATTACCTAAAATACTGCTTTTCTGTCTTAATTCCCCATTAGAAATACCTACAAAAGCTTTAACAATTCTGTGTATGGGTTTTCCTCTAAACTAATCACATCACCCTAAGTGGTTCTGAGAACCACTGATCTGCAGCATATAATCTAAACCATTGAGCACCGTAACAAATCCTTTCATGACTGTATTCTATGTGTGGCGTTAATTTCTCATTTCCCTTCCAGGTAGATACGTTCGAATCAAAAATACTGCTCTCTACCATACTACTGCCAGTGTATCCTTCCTCACCTGGCAATGCCCCGATGCATTACTTTAAGTTTCAAAAAAAAAGCTCTGCATTTACTAGTTCTCCTTGGTCACTGTTTCCTGCAGTGTATTTTATAATTTTCTCCACAACAGCAATCAGCTCTAGCAGTGGACATGGAAATATTGATTGGTAATGGCTGGATAAAATCAATTCTGAAGGATTGATTGATGGATGGATGGATTTATTTATTTTTAATGGAAAAAGCCAGCCCGCCATGATGGCACACGCCTATAATCCCAGCACTCAGAGACTGAGACAGGAACAACACAAGCCTGGACAACTTAGCAACTCAGTGAGATCTTGTGTCAAAACAATACAAATTAAAAAAGATTGAAAGATTGGAGATGCAGTTCAGTGTGAAAGCCCAGGGTTCAATATTTCCAAAATAAAAATATAAACAAAGAAATGTATATGAACACAAAAATTTTAAAAGGCATTATTTCTGTAAGTAACCACACAGAATATTCTCATCATTTTAAAGCCCCAAGTCAACAAGTCATCATTAGAGCCACCAGTGGAAGCATTCTGCCTGAGCTGTAAGAACTTGTACCACGCATTACGCAAATGCAATGCAAACAGCTAGAACACCTTACATCTTCAATAAGTAAAAAAGAGTGTGAGATGTTTTAAAATACAGTTTGACTATTTACAAAATAAAATGTTATCTGGAATCTAAAATTAGACCACGGGAAAGCATAAGACTGTGAGTACTGACTATGTTAATTGTCTTAAAGTTTGGTTCCTGCCATTTTGGAACAAATGAGTTATAGACAATATCAGAAATGCAGAAATGTCCATTACTGTCCTAGAACTCCCCACAAAGCAAACATTTTAAAAAATAAATTAATTGGGCATATAAATCTACAAACTAATTTTTAATATATAAACTCAAGAGTCATATTAAAGTTACTTAGCACATTTTAAACAATTTTTATGCTGTGGGCATCACCTGTAAAAGATTCTGATCTAATGCCTCAGAGCTGAGTCCAACATCAGAATTCTTTTAAGCGTCCCAGGGAATGACAACGTGCAGTTAGCATTAAGCAGCACTGAATCAGCACTTTCCCTACTACAGTGAAGAAGAACAACCTATGGAAAAGAAACAAAACTTTCAAACCTTTCCAGTCAACATTTTCCCATTCCTATAGGCAAGAGGATGCAAAATTAAAATTAGAAAAATAATAGTTGATGCTATTTAAAAATAATAGTTAACACTATTGACAATGTTTACTGGAATTAGTAGTAAACACTATACATGGCTTATTATACACCATCGGGTATTCAAGGGCTTCCAGTCTATTGACCTTTTTATCCCTCAGAATTGTTCTTTAACTTTGACAATATTCTATATCAATCTGCTTCTACAAAAATAGCACAGTTGTAGAGTACTAAACCCTGCTTGGCAGTGCTCTGAATGTTGCTGTGCACACCGGCTCAGTCAGTCTTCTTAACAGTTCAATTAAGTAAGTACTGACTCCTAAACCCATGCAGTGGCTGAGGAAACTAAGGCAGTGACAGGCTAAATAGCTTGTCTAAAGCAATACAGCCAGGAAAGGAGGCTTTAAATCAGACAGTCTACCTCAGAGCTAATTAAAAAGTAATATCCTAGTGATTCTTCATATGCAACAGAAATAAAATACATTATTATACACTAAAGTTACTACAATGTCTTTAGTTTTCTCCAAGGATAGCAATATAAACAAGAAAAAGAAGTGAACTAAGGGAGCCAGCAAAAGTGAAAGAGAATAATTTTATCTCTGTTCTGAGATTACTTTCAAGCCCAACTAGAGCTTCCATGGTTTAGAATGCTTTCTTTTAAAAAAGAATTTACCAGTATATCTAGGAGGACAACTCAACTCTGTATCAAACCTGAAAGCAAGAGATGGGCTCCAAGCCTGATGCCTCCTCCCTGTACATTGCAGAGGACAAGGGAGGCCCGCGTGCTCTCCCATGTTGATAGAAAGGGATCTACAAATACCGCATTTATATTGAGTAAACACAATCAGCTGGCTAGGTAAGTGATGTGATGACTGAATTCTAAGGCAGAACACTGAATTTATTTCATTAAATATCCTCCCTTCACATAATTTATTTCTAGATATTAAATAAGATTATTAAAGCATATCCTTAATTAAAATGTTATTTTATACTTTAATTGGTTTGTGTAAATTTGGTCATAAAATTACTGTTTGTAAAAGTAAGCTGACATTTCTACGCATTCATTCAATGTATACGCACCCACATCGGAAATGCTAGGCAAGATGTGGAGCTCTGCTGGGCTCGCCTGAGCTGTCCACCCTGGCCTTGTTCTGGTAGGTTCCTCCACACATAGCCGCTAGCTCTACCTTCCCCTTGATCAGCAAAGTGCAGCCTCTTCCCTTCACCACCAACACAGCAGCTACATGGAGTTCTCACTATAGAATGAACATACGTAGTGCAAAGCTTTTGCTGGCTAACAGGAAGAAAACATTTGAAAGATAACCATGGAATATTCTCTGACCAGTGCTCTAATTTTTAAAATAATATCAAGCAGTGTACCAAACAATGGCTCACTTGATGGGAATGTATCTCCAGTTCAATCCCTTTTGCAGAATTGCCCTTTTGTTTGGTAGCCCTGGCTTAAGTTAATGTTTTATTTCTTTTTTTGTGGTGCCAGGGATCGAACTCAGGAACTTGTGCTTGTCAGGCAGGTGCTTAAGTCGCTGATCTATATCCCTGGCATCCTGGCTTATGCTAAGAAAAGTCATAGACGCATACAAATGAGCCAACCTGTTCCAACTGTTCCAGATGTGGTTCTGAAGACAGGATGCTATTTTTTCCTATGGCAGAGGTAATTAGGTTTGATATGTTAGGGTTGTGTTTATTGTTAAAAAAACTAAGAGTCCAATTTTGTCTGTTACAGCTTTAGTCATATTTTTCAGTACATTTTCATTTTCCTCTAATTTTACCACATTTTGATTTAATTTTATCACATAATTTTTTAATAATGTATTTCTTCAAACAACTTCTTTGGCTGGGGAGATAGCTTGGTGGTCTAAAACACCTGCCTAGAAAGCACAAAGACCTGGGTTTGATCCCCAAGAACCACAGGCCAAGCCATCCTCACCCTGCTGTACTGGCCATTGAAACCGGGTGTGGTGTCACACACCTGTAATTCCAGCACTAGGGAAAGTGAGACAGGAGGATCACTATGAGACGAAGCTATGTAGCGAGACCCTGTACCAAATAAATACAAAAGATTAAACTAGAACTTTAGGGGATATAAGAACCCTGTAAATAGATAGTGTTATAATAAAACTCAATGAAAGCAAAAGAGATAGTATAATAGATATGATTGGCTACAAACAATAAAAGACACAGCTTCCAAAATTATAAATGGTAAATAAAGATTTTTGTATCTTAAAACATTAAGAAATTTATTTCATTCATTTATTAGTTATAGGATAGTGCCTGTTAAGTTTTTTAAAATTTATATTTTCATTCAGTTGATGTAAAAATTTGCACTTACTGTTCTATAGCTGCCCAATACCTTTCAGAGATAGAATAATTTTAAATATATATCATAACTCAACAGCTTTCCACACGGCTAACCCTCAACTACAGTGTTGTTTATGGATAAGGGCAGGAAATATAGAGAATGCCCAAACTGAAAGGAAAGGCAATGCCTCAATTTTTCTATATACTTAGGTTTTTCTTATTAGTCAATTATATCAAAGATATAATTTTTTTCTACTTCTAATTAAGTTTTTTAAACAAAATATTTCATTACTTTAAATTTTTTCAAGAAATCTGTGATCTAATACTGAGGGCAAAGACAAAGTTCTTAAAGTAATATGTATATGTCGTCATGGAGTTTATTTTAAATTGCATGGCAGTATTTTTCCAACTTAATAACTTTACAACTGTTGGAAATCATTTTCTTGGAGACTGGATATTGTTATAACTCAGGTGATAAGGCATCTGTTACCAGTAAAAATTAAGTAGCTGACAGTACACATATGCAAAAACTTCACTGTGCTTTTCCATCAGTTTAGAGTGTAATTTTATTTTGTAAAATGCAGAAAAGTGTGGCAGCAAAAAAAAAAAAATTCATAAAATCAATGCAGGATGATTTCATCTGACAAGTGGGCTGGGGGTGGAAAGAGTAGGCGTGAGGAGCTGACTGCTTTTAGTGAAGTTAAAAATCAAACTGTGATGGAGTCAAATCAAGAAAAGATTTTTCTGGAGAACTGAAATTTAAATCAAAGCCTTACTCTTAACGCTTTTCCACATATATTAATATACTTTGGGGACATAAACCATACTCATAACAAAGCAATTAGAAAAGTGGAAAGTCTGCAAAGAACAGGAAAAGCTAAGAAGCAAGTGCAACAGCCCTATAAATGTGGTAGATATTTTAACCTTAACAGATATATTTAAAGAATTTATTTACAGTGTAATTACTTAAGGTATAGTCTGTGTCATTATTTTCAAGCCCAGGGAAGTACTCTCAGGACATCTCCTGTTGTGAAAATGGAATTTACTGAAATGTGTATTACTTCCAGTTGTCCCAGACGACAGCTAGGACACAGCAATGGGAGGCTTACTCTTTAAGGTTAGCATAATAGAATCCATTTACAGCACAAGGAATGTTCTGTAAAATCACAGAAAACAATTTTACCAACAGAGAACTTTTGTTTTGTAAAATAATTAGATGAATGAAATAAGTAAATATACATATTTTGGGTCCATTTTGCTCCAAACACAAAAATGGAAAATATACACTTGTATCAAAATGATTCTTGGGCAGATGAAATAAAAAAATTAATGGGAGAAAAACTACTGGAATTAGCACTTTGGTAAGGCTTTAGTGTAAGTGATCGTCATACAATAAAACTCAATTTTGCTACTATACAAACTAGCCTGAACACACAAACATTCTAAATGGTGGGAAACAACTTGCTATTTGCTAAAAACATATTTACAATAAAATGTAATATACTTCATGATATACAAATTTAAATGCCAAATTTGAAAAATATTAATTCTTCTGTAAGTTATTTAAAATGCACATTTCATTCTCACTCGAAAGTCACTTCATTTTATGGAGAAAATTTTCATGAAATTTGCAACATGAGGATTATCTGTCTCAAAGAAAAAATTAGAACTTTCATGTCTGCCAGAGCCAGTTAAAATAAATATGTAAGGACAATTCGATGGACAATGGGATATGAAAGAAACTGCAGACTGCTTGTCTCTTCTAAGCAATCAGAAAACAAAAACAAAGCAGTGAAATCACTGTGCATGCCAAAGAGTATCTGATAACCACACGCAGCTCTGGAGCTACCAGACTGCCAGTGTAGAAAAACAGTAACTAAGATAGGCATCAACCAAAAATGTGACATTAGCCAATCAGAGATAAGCAGAAATCCTGTCACTCAGAGAGGAACGAGAATGCAATGGTTTTAGTTTGCAGAAGCATGCTTCCATTAGTAATCTTTCCTTACAAAATTTGGGGTAGATTTGAGCATGACTACAGCAACCTGTACAGTCTGCTGATTAATAACATCTCCCATGTGTCCTGAGAAACTGGCTGCCTCAATCTCAGGTACAGAATGGAGGATCTTAGTTGAGATTGTCCAGTGCTCCCAGGCACAGAGAGATCCCGGCTCCCTGAGGTGCACCAGGTTTCTGCATTTTTTCCAGAAGAGGCCAGGCTATTTGGGGCCCTAATGTGGTCTGACTATGGCAGACTGTAATGTTCGGGTATTAGGACTGGCCTCTCCTGAACACATTAGTCTACTGAGAACCTGATGAAGAATGTACCAAAATACAGCTATAATTCATCATAGGTATCATGAAAGGCAAAGGAAAAGAAGAAAGAATAGGAGGAAAAGTCAGAAAGAAACAGAGCAAGCAGCCAACAGGCAGGATAGATTTGCCCAGATGGCCGGGACTTTATTGTCCTGAAGAGCTAAAGCTACACAGCTTTGTCTCGAAGCCCTGGAGAACATCAAGAGGTTCTAAGTGCTGAAGAAGACAAACTTCTGGGTATTCTCTTGAGTTGACTGCCGTGTGCAATACTACAGACCTCCTTTCCTGCGAAGGACTGAAGAAATACAGATGAAGGAGCCACTGTGCTGTCAAGGAATCTAAAAATCCATAAAGTAATCTTCTTTCTTTATGTAGATATAATCTGCCATATGTGGCAGATGAAATATGCATACAAAATAATGCACATTAAATTAAATAAAATTAATATAAAATAAATTAAATATGAACATTAAATAATGATATTAAATGCAATTTTTCACAGTTTTCTTAAGAACCAGTTACTTAATATATAACATGCACAAACTGAAGCAAATATTTCTAAAGCATTTTTAAAAACAGACATGCATTTTTCCCAATGTTGCATTCTTCATATTTCTAAAACACTTCAACACACCAGTTTCTTATTCCTTGCCAAAAGCAAACTTTGAATCGCTAACTGAAAATTTATTTGTAGTTTGACTTTCTTGATACAGGTGAATTACCATCACCAATAACTAATAAAATATATGTGCGCTTTCCCTGGCATGATTCTATCCTGCGTGTCTGTTCTGTGGGAGCAGTACTGATTCACTTCCGTCCACTTTCTCTCCCACCTAAGTGCACCCCACCACTCCACAGAAGATTCGATGGATATGGACATGAGTCCCCCAAAGCCCCAGAACTATCTCTTTGGTTGTAAACTAAAGGCTGATAAAGATTACCACTCCAAGTTGGATAAAGAGCACCAGTTGTCACTAAGAACGGTCGGTTTAGGGGCTGGTGCAAAGGATGAATTGTACACTCTTGAAGCAGAGGCTATGAATTATGAAGGCAGTCCAATTAAAGTACCATGGCAACTTGGAAAATGTCTGTACAGTCAATGGTTTCCCTTGGGGGCTTTGAAATTACATCACCTGTTGTCTTAAGGTTGAAGTGTGGCTCAGGGCCTGTGCATATTAGTGGACAGCATTTAGTAGCTGTGGAAGAAGATCCAGAGTCTGAAGAGGAAGAGGAAGAAGATGTAAAACTACTAAGTGTATCTGGAAAGCGATCTGCCCTGGAGGTGGCAGCAACGATCCACAGCAAAACGAAGAATTAGCTGCTGATGAAGACAATGAAAATGATGAGGATGAGGATGAGGATGATAACGATGAGGATGATGACGATGAGGATGATGATGATTTTGATGATGAAGAAACTGAAGAGAAAGCTCCAGTGAAGAAATCAATATGAGATATTTCAGCCAAAACTGCACAAAAAATAAACCAGAATGGAGAAGACTCAAAACTGTCAACGCCAAGACAAAAAGGGCAGAAATCCTTCAAGAAACAGGAAAAGAGTCCTAAAACACTGAAAGGACCTAGCTCTGTAGAAGACATTAAAGCAAAAATGTAAGCAAGTATAGAAAAAGGTGGTTCTCTTCCCAAAGTGGAAGTCAAATTCATCAATTATGTGAAGAATTGCTTCCGGATGACTGACCAGGAGGTTATTCAAGATCTCTGGCAGTGAAGGAAGTCTCTTTAAGAAAACAATTTAAACAGCTTGTTAAAGTTTTCTGTCTCTTTCATTTCTGTAACCACTGCTATCTGGCTATCTTTTTTATAATACAAAGTGAAAACTTTCCTTACTGTGTTTGATAAATTTTGTCCATGTCCCATTGCCAACTTATCTATCCATCCAAGTTGTGCAGTAATATACAATCTCCACAGCATCAGGATAATAATTAATTAGGATCCATGAACAATTTACATTAAATACTGTATTAAAGACATAGCATGGGTTATCATATCATTTCATTTATTCTTTCAGAAATGTATGAGGTGGACCCTGTTATAATATTGGCTTTTATTTGAAATAAGCAATGCCTACAAGTAACATGCAATAGAAAATGAGGCTAATAAGTAATAAAACAGTAACTGAAATCCCAAAGTCCCTCCTTCACTTACTCCTCTGACTCTCCCTTTTTCACAATATATTGTCAGTGTTGTATAAAACACAGAGAGAACAGACTTCAGCTTAGTAGGTAAGCACGCTGAAAGATTCCTGTATTCACAAAAGTACAACTTATCTTCGAGGACAGTGATGCAATCCATGTATTTTAATAATTTGTACAGTTCCCTTGCTATAAGAGCTATAAGCCTATTCAAAAACTTTAAGAGGTAACAAATATTCAGTGTGAACACTTCATCTAATTGAACTCAAAAATCATGGATGTGCCTCTGTTACAGGACTCTCAAAGGACTTCTCTTTGAAGGAAAAGGCAAGCACAGCCCTGGTATCTATGAAAGATGGTGATAAACTCAGTTTAAATTTTTAAGAAAATTTTATCACAGATGGTCCTTTTTAAATAAACACAATAAATTATTAATATCTTAGCCTTTCTATGGCCAAATGTAAAATTTTACCTATGTGGAACATCTCAGCCCAAAGAGGAACAGATTGGACTTTTTATAGTGTGTGAAAAGTAATCTATATGGATACCATTTCTGCTAACATAAAATCCAAGGTAGAAGCTGATAGATTTGTGCAGGTCACACCCTAGTATACTTAACTGACCCAAGCTGGTTATGTCCTATTTACCTACTCAAATGTTTTAGGAAACACAGACACTCTAGGATTTAAAAAGTTAAATATATTTTCTACATACACTTAACTTTAGTAATTTTATTAAAAATTGCTTAAATACACCTTTTAGTAAAGAAATTTGCTATCATTTCTTTAAATAAGATTTTGAAACTCTGTATGAGCATCAAATCAATCAATACTCTTTTGAAATAAATAATGCTTAAGTGACCTTTGAAGACCCCCATTCCTGGACAATATAAATTCTATATGATAGCTTAGTGAGACATCAAGTCTACAACCTAGGGCTCACCAAATAGCTCAGCAGATTAAAGCACCCGCAAGCAGGCACGAGGGGGCCGTGGGTTTGACTTCCTGGGGCCTGGGCCTGCCCTGCCGGCCCTGCCCCTGCGGCATGCTGAGATGGCAATTGAGACTGGGCATGGTAGCAAGCACCTATAATCCCAGCTCTTGGGAGGCTGTAAACAGGCAGTTCACTATGAGTCTGTAGACCCTTCCCTAAAATACAAAAAAAAAAAAAAAAAAAAATTCTACCACAGTGCTCTGTAAGATATTTTCCAATGCTAAAAAACACTACTGAAATTTGTTTTACTATGATTCTGAAGCCAGTGATAAACAAGTGTCAATCTAAATCTAAATGTTTCTAAAAAGTTACTGAAAATATTGTGTTCACTAAATTACACTCTGTTACAATTTAATCTCTTGTTTCTTTTTTTCAACATCAGTTAGTATAAAGATCTAAAATCCAAATTATTCTAACAGAAAGGCTACACAGCTGCAATAACTTCTCTTCCCGTAAAATAGAACAAATGTTTATGTGCTCTTTTGAATATTTTATTTCAACTTATTGTATGTAGGATTGGAACCAAAGCCTCACCATGCTACGTAAGCACTTTCACCTATATTATAAGTAAAACATTAAATCAATGTGGGAGCTGGATGCTCCTTTGAAAATATTTTACTATCATGGAACATAAACATACAGATTGGCAGATGAATGCCTGCCCTTCACAGCAGCATCAGTGCGTACTTGGAGGGAGGGTCACTTAAATACATTATTTGTTAAAGACTTTATAAATGATGTTAAGACAATACATTGTGATAATCGTCTTTACTATCAGTTACAAATTGATTTCTTAGCATCCATTTAAACTAAATAGCTTCATGTAAACAAAAATAGTTCTATGTTTTCTATATTACATATCTAGTTTATATTTCAGATTGTTTTACATTAGAGTAACTAACTTATTCTAAATTACCTATGTTTAAATCATAATGTTTGATAATCAATTTTTATTCTAAAGAATACTTGTAGAATAGTTTCAGAAAAGAAAATTCATTAATGTCAAAAGTAATTAAATATTTAATCGTTTCAGTTTACATAACACATATGGCAAGTAACTGCTTATCAATAATTTTCACCTTCTGCATTAAGTATAGAAACACTTCCCTGCAGTGTAAATACTACAAAGCCTATGAAAGAAAGCAAAGTTAATTAAAATGATGTTATATTTCTATAAGAAAAATAAATGGAATTGGGTGTCTTTGTAGTATTGTGACTTCACAAGGAACATATTTTCAGAAAATTATTCTTCTGTATAATTGTCATAAAATATTTGATAAAGTAAGCAAATGATTGAAAATATAATAAGCAGCCAACATCATAATTAAATTCCAATCACCTGAAAACAAAACTCTACTGAAAAATGTGATACACAACTTAAATGTTAAGTCAATTTTAACTAAGCTTATCTAATTGATAATCAAATACTTTAAATAAAATTCTGTTTTACTTCAAAACCAGTTTTCAAAAGAAGAAAAAATCCCAGAGTACCTTACGAAACTAATCGCTGCAATATCATAAGGATTTATAACATGGATACTTTAAGGAATGTTCAGTGTTTAGAAAGTGGCAAAGGACAGGCATCACCAAAGTGTAGGGAACCAGTTAAAATACTAAGCAATTAAGTCACACATGCAGAACATTTTTCTACATACATTTTAGTCATGCAACAAATTTAGAGATCCAAGAAATTACCAAATAGTATGGTTAAAATGCTATGAATAAACCTGTGAGTGATACACTCTTGAAGTTCCTATGCTTTTAAAAATATGTTAAACTTCCCCCTTGAAAATCTCCAATGCAAAAAAATAGAGAAAATCTCTAATGAAACTTCATATTTAGCCATTTGAAAATTATAAGCATAGCCATATATGTATCCAAAGAAAAAGTGGTGGCACGGTAGTACTAAGTGATAAAAGCTGCAGTAAAAAAAAATAAATAAAATTAATCCTCTTGTTACAGACAAAACATGGACATACATGTAAATAAAAAAGCACCAACAATGCAAATCAAGGAAGCAGTATGTTCCAGAGATGTGAGCACCTACCTGGCTGCTTCTAAAGGTAAAGGTCATTCTAATAGCAGAGCCTTACACAGGATTTAGCTCTAATAACAAAGGAGTCTTCCGTCAACATTTCACTCTTATGCCCATAAAAAGATACTACTGTCACTTTTAAGCAAAGACACAAACAGAATAAGCAGCATCACTACCCCAGACAATGAACTAGCATGCACCTGCAGTTTCCGAGCTTTGGCTCCACAGCGCAAGCCTTACCTCATAAGACCAGACGCACTGAGTCCCACCAAACCGGCGAACGCATCTTCCTACTTCCACGTCCTCATGAGTTGTATACATCTCTCGGAGGCACTCACTGATATGCGGCACCATTCTCCGGAGAACTTCTCGACTGAAGATCATGCCAGGTCCCCCCATGCAGAAGTTCTCCCCGGGCTCCAGGCCTAGCTTTCCAAGTTCTTCAATATTCCCCAGGCCAGTCTGCCCCAGGTACAGAGGCTTGCTGCTATTCAGGGACCTAAGAAACTCCTCTAATTTATCACCTACAAAGAGAAAGGCAATCATCACTCCTTTTATTTCATAATTATTTGAAACTTACAATGTAGATAATGGAACTTCAAATAATGTCACTAGATTCATCATATATTTTATGTAACTGAAAAGAAGAGAAACATAATATTCTATTATGGTAAAATCACTAATTTACAGTTGTTAATTAACTCTGAAATTTTCATCTACTTTTGGTCAAGATTACCATAAACTGTAGCAAATCTAATAATCATGTTTTTTCAGTGAAAGTTAAAATAATAGTATGGAGAAAAAGATAGGCTTTTACATTTGAAATAAAAAATTCCAAAAGTATAAAATAATATTAAATATTGGTATCTAGTATGTTTTTGGCAGATGTTGATACCCAGTAATTAATTTCTGCCTGATAATTGATTCACTTCAATGTTTTGTCATCAAACTTAGTTCATATGACACACTTTTGGGGAATGTGTGCATTAAATTTATCTTGGAGAGGTGTTATTTCAGAAAAAGATTTGTTAGAAACAAAATAGTGTGATTGGCTGCGTTTACAGTAGTAAGTTCCTCAGGGAAAATAATTTTAAAATAAAATCTTGTAGCTAACGTACCCCAAAAGCATTTTTGTTTCACAATGTGATATATCAGATTAAGCGGAGTCACCCTCACATTCCGTTCAGTCTCTGACCTGTCATGGCTGATGAGTAAGGCCCCTGCAGCCATTATCTGGACCTCGCCCCTAGATCGCAGTGAGTTTCGCTGCATGGTATTGGGTTCTTAACGCAAAATGCACTTCACTCATAATAGAAATGGAAAGAATATGGCATTTCAGGGTTCTGAAGGATAATCTTCCAAAGCATGAAAACAAATGACCCTACATAGGTGTTGCGATGCGTTCTAGAAATTATCTGCAAAGTGTGACACATCTACCAGGAAACCATTCTTATTTTAATGAGATATACAAGGGGTTGATTCCACCATAGTGTAAACACCACCAGCTTAAAAAAGAAATTAAGATGAACTCAGGTGCATAACATTTTTGAAAGAAACATCTTGCCCTGAATTAATCGTAATAGCATGTTTCAGAAATATGATCGTAAGACAGCATTCTTTATTTTTGTGTCCAGTTATTGATATTTCCTATCCCAACAAGGGCTACCATGATTTTCCTCCTCCCAACACAAACAGACTAAATCTCATTAACACTCTAATAGCATCTTGGCCAAAGGAGTCCACTGAGTAGTCTCTTGTCTCCTCCTAGTACCAGGACATCAGGAGAACGCAATAAGGCTACAAGTAGGGGCATAAACTAAGGGCTGCCCCCTCTAACCAAGAAGCTAGCAAATCTAAGAAGCACAGACACCTCTCTTGTATAGAACCTTGTTTGTTCTATGCATCCCTCCCCTGTCTGCTGAGTTTAGAAATTGTCTTGCCTGAGCAGCCCATCCTCTGGCTAAAGAGCCTCCCTCCTTTAAAACTGACAAAAGTTTTCTCAAGCTGTGGCTGAATGTGGCTATGGGAAGGACTCTTAGCCTCTGCCTTTCTCTGCCAGAGCTAACCAGATACACTGCAAAGGACTGGCACTAGTGTGTACTCTTAGAGCCTGGAGCTCGCAGCATCTATGTAATTGGAAGGTGGTCTTCCCTTCTCTCCCACCTAACAATGCATGCACCCTTCCCGGTTTTTACTGAGGTGTGGCAAGGCGGGAGGACGCTCGATGCTGCACCGTAGTGGCTGGGTGGAGCAGCGCGCTGGAGTGGATGGGGTTGCTCAAGGATTCCATGTGTGACAAGTTAGGCAGAAGGAAAGGCCACGGACAGGGAAAGGTCTGAGACAGGAAAAATGACTCCTGGATCTCAACAGTTCTGAAAAGGTGCTAGATCAACGGAAACAAAAGACCAGGGGAATAAAGCCTGGACACCCGAGGCTGGCTCTCTCCACCGAGGACACACCCCTCTGGACCTTTTTGAGAAACTAACACCACCTGGGGCTTTTGGAGGAAGGAAGAATGGGAATAGCTTTTGGTTTAGCTCTAAGATCCCTTTCCTGACCTACCCCACAGGACAAGGAGCTCTGGGCAAGAAGGAGGGCAGAAAAAGAGCAAAGCAAATAGAGCTGGGCAGGTGTGAGGTCCAGAACTCAGCAAATGCAGGCTGGTGCGCGACGCTGGGCGGAGGCGCGGGGTGGGGTCGGCCTGGCTGCTGGAGCCCGGAGCACGTGCGGACTCAGAAGCTGAGGGGCTAGGCAGGGGCCGCGGCGGGAGGGGGAAAAGGAGCGAGGAGATGGGGAGGGGGGACAGCAGGCGCTAGGAGGTCACCTTTAATGTAGACATCGTCGTCGGCGCGCATGAACCACTCGTACTTGTCCAGGTAATGGTCGTGCATATACTTGATCATCATGAAGGACTTTTTCTGGGGAGGGTAGGAGTCATCCACCCCGGGCAGTGCTATGACAGGCAGAGGCGGCGAGGACTGGCCGCGCCCGGCGCTGGGGGGCTGCTGACTGGAAAAGAACTCCACGCGGCCGGGGATGAAGCGCGCCCAGGTCCGCTGCGCCGCCAGCGCGCGGCTGCCCAGGTATTTCTGAGCGGTCATCACCCCCACGTAGAGGAAGTCCCGGGGTCGGGTGCTCGCGGCAGTGGCACCCCCATCCCCACTACCGTTGTGACTGCTCCCGGGCCGGCCACCTCTCCGCTGGCCAGCCGCGCCCCCGTCCTCTTCCTCAGGTTCGCCTTCGGCCCCCGGGGCGCCCGGAAGCCCCGTCGCACCCTCGGGCTCCAGTCCTCGCCGCCGCTGCTGCAGCGGAGGTGGTTGCTGCCAGGGACTGCTCGGAGAACTGCTAAGTCCAGGCGCCGCCTTGGGCAGCTGCGGCCCCTGGAGCTCCTGGGGCGCGGGGGACGGCGACTGCTCCTGCCGCGGCCGGGACTGGGGCTGGAGAAGCGGCTGCTGAGCGCCGGGGCCGGCGGCAGAGCGGCCGTAGTAGGAGCACAAGCTGGAGCCGCGCCTCTTCCTCTCGCTCAGCTCGGCCACCCGGGGGGCGATGAGCCAGGACGCGGCGGTGAAGCCCAGGACCAGACCCAGCGCCACGCTCATCCACGGGCGGCGAGAGCGCACAGCCATCGCAGCTGCGCGGGGCACGGACCTCGCCGGCGGCCTCGGCGCTCCCGCGGGTCCCGGACAAATCCCGCGGCTCAGGTCCCCTCCTTCGCCCCGAGCCCCCAGCCCGTGCCACCGTCCCCCGCCGGCTCGGGGTCTCAGACTTGGCCGCGCCTAGCCTGCCGGCTGCAGCTGCCGGCCGAGCTCCCCGCGGCGCTCCGGGCCGCGGCTCCGCACGAGGGTTGGGAGAGAAACTTCTCTGGCCGCAGCGGTAGAAGCGGCGGCGGCGGAGGAGGAGGCGGCGGCGGCGAGAGGAGCTGCAGGACGAGGAGGAGGAGGAGGAGCGGCGGCGGCAGCGCGTCCGCCGAGGCTGCCACCCTGTCACTGGCGCGCCTGGCCCCGCCCCTCCCCTGCTCCCGCCCCGGCTCCCGCCCACCGCTCCATCCCGGGCTCCCGAGCGGCCGAGGGAGGAGCTCAGGACCCGGAGAGCTTCGGCCAGGGGAGCGCGGGCCGCGGGATGCCGGTCTGCGCCGACCCGGAGCCGGCCTCTCCGGAAGGAAACGCTGCCTCCGGCCTCCAGGGCCGCCCCCGTCCCGCCCCCTCCTTGGCTCTAACTCCGTTTCAGTGCCCGGCCCGGCCCGCCCCGCCCCGCCCCGCCCCTGCGCAGCGCCCCGTCGCGTCCCCATCATCAGAGGTCCCGGCCCGAGACCCCGCAAGAGCGATCCCATGCTCAGGACTCCTCGCGCAGCCCGGCTCTAGCAGCCCCGACCCTTCCCCACTCTGTCCCCGCCCAGGTCTTCCCTAGGGCTACTTTCGTGGTTATCTTCCCTTTCGCATTAAACTCACCGCTGCTGGCTGGTGGCGCTTTCTCTCTCTCTGCGCCTCGTCCTTCTCACTTCAGAAAATCAGCCCCAGCCTCATTCCTGTGCTACTGCCTGGTTTTCATCCTGCCTCCCGGGTGTTCACTCAACGTTGCAGCTCAGGGTCTCTTGGGAAATTGAGAGATCTGTGTGCCTTTCTGAAAGGCTGGGATTGATGAAGTGAGGGGAAGACCAGTCCCTAAAGAATGTAAAAACCCACTATTCCTCACCTGTGGAGTTAGGAAATGTGGGGTTGCTGAATGGAGCCCCTCATCTCCCCTCCCGGTGGCCTGCGCCCAGAGTGAGAACCGCGATCTATTTTCAGTCTTGAATAGCTCAGTGTGCCTGCAGGATGGTGGGTAGCTGAGCAAATACCGTAGTGCCTGAAACTCGGAGTTCTTACCCAAACTACTACGCGGTAAAGAAAGCAAAGATAGTTCTTATTCTTGTCTACAAAGTGTATGCTAAGGCTATGGCACTAGACATTTTACATTCTAAATGAGAAAAGGAATTCTGCAGCAGATTATCAGAAAAGTTAAATTGTACTGGACAGAGTAATTTTGAGCTAGTTACTTGTGAGAAAAGTAACTCAAGTGTAGCATTTTGAAGAAGGGAACTTTTTTAAAGCTTTATTTGAAGTTTTTACACCTAAGTATAGTCTGGGATGCAACTAGTACCCCAAGCCTTTTCCTCCTGTTCGCATTTCAGTCCTCTGCTTTCTCCATCAAACTCAAAAAGATGATGTTGAATGGCACTGGACATCGCTTCTGGATCCAGCGAGGGCTGGCAGTATCCCTGGAACAGTGGGGCTGTGGGGCTGCCTGGAGCCCTGGGAGGAGTGGTTCTTTCCACACCAGTCACTGGCTCTGCATGAACGTGTCTGACTAAACGCTTCATCTGCTGGGCAATGAAACTCCTTTTCCATGTCTAGGTCTTGCCCAGAGACACATGGGAGTACCTATTATTGGACTCTTTCTCAGAGTCGGATTTTAGTTAGAATGCAGAATCAGTCAAACAAAAAGGCCCCTGTGATTTAAAAGTATGTCTTTCCTGGAACATTTTGAGTCTTTGGGGACAGTGGTATCCAACAGAACGTCTCCTATAATGGAAATAATCTCATGAGGGAGCCACTAGCCACATGCAATTATGGAGCACTCAAAATGTGACAACTGTGATGGAAGAAATAAATTTTTGGTTCCAGTTTACTTTTGCTTCAATAGCCTCACCGTGTTGAGCAGCACATTCCCAGAACATTTTTACTATATAGGGTCCGTAGCGAAGAACGAGTACTCCACCTACACCCCAGAATACTTTGCTGCAGTGACCATCTGGGATTCATTCTCTTGTGTGTGTTCATGCCACTGAGCTACAAAATTGTTAATTCTCAGAGGACACAGATACTCCACTCTGGGACTGTTCAAAATGTTTGAGGAGAAAATTCCTTTCATTGGTTAATTTATTTGTGAAATGCATATTACAGATTAAACATTCGGGCAACAGGGTGTTTTACTGCCTACCATTGTGATGCTTATATTGGAGCATAAGACAATTTGCAGAGAACTGTATTATAAATGGATTAGGATGCTGATAAATGGTGTGAGGGGCAAGCTCCAGTACTCTGAGAGAAATTAGAAGCATATAGTTTAGTCTGGGAATTTTGGAAGGCATAACATAAAGGTATAGGAGTCATATTCACTACTAGCTAAGTGACCTTGGAAAAGTTCTGTAAATTCTCTGAGATTTAGATTTCTTATCAGTAAATACATTTCTGCCTGGGCGTATTGAGATATTAAATGTAAGTGCTTAGCAGAGTCCAGTTTATTGTAGATCTCAGGCATGTTGTCATTCCCAAATACTTTGCTTCACGATAAAGAACGTCTGATATCCTCTTATATTTATGTCTCATTCTTTGACTTATTTAACAAATATTTATTTAGTCTCTACTATCAACCATATACCATTATCAAGAAACACAAATAAATAATGTAGACCACAGTGTCAAGGGGTTTATACAAAGGGCAGAGTACACACACCTACATTTGAATGTGTGTGGAACGTATTTGTGTAAATAAAGAAAAAAAATTATATAATCTATTTTATGGTGTTTTCAAAACCTAGGGAGGAGTAGTGGAAGTATATGTGTGTTGAGATAGTTTCAAATTGATTGATTAGAACATTTTTTTCATAATTTTAGCAAAGAGTGAGAAAAGAAACCATGAAGGGAAGACTTCTCGAAAGAGGAAAGAACTAGCACAGTCCCTGAGACAGATGCACCATGTTCAAGGACAGAGATGTCCTGTAGTTTGGAAATGGGAAGCAACCAATGACTTGCTAATGAGTTAGGCCAGTGCGGTGCAATAGAACCTTCTAGAATTACAAATTACGATGATAAATTACACTTCGCAATTTTAGTAGCCATATTTAAAAACTAACAGGTAAAAGTACTTTTAATACTTTTATTCAAATGAATATATAAAAATGTAATTCTAACATAGTATCAATATGAAATCATTGGTAAGGTACTTTATGTTCTTCACATTGACATTAATTTTTAAAGATATTGTGAATTAAAATACTCAGAGCAAATCCTAGTTCATGTTACATTTTGTTTTATTTTTTATTATATTATATTTATTTATTTATTTTTGTGGTACTGGGGATTGAACTCAGAACCTTGTACTTACCAGGCAAGCTCTTATTCTACTGAGCTATCTCCCCAGCTCCCCTGTTGCATTTTAGATGTTCAGTGGAGAGCAAGACTCATATTAGAAAGCTTGCGTTTAGAACCTTGTAGACATTTTTAAAGACTTTAGCTATTGTTTTGATGATGATAAATGTAACATGCAGAATGGGGATGTGGATTTTATTTACATTTTATAGTATAGGGCCAATCTAGTTGCATTTTACTGGAGCACTGTACGGCCTGTGGGGGAGAAGAAATCTGAGTGGCTAAGGGCAGAATTGGAGAACTTATTTAGAACATCCCTGAAGTTATCCCATCCCTTTGAAATAGAAGAAAAAACAAACATTACTTTCTTTTCTCCAACCAGTGTCTGCAACTCTTTCTCATTTGCAATAAGTAGAAGGTTTGGGAAATTCAATAAGAATTTCATTTCATATTTATTAAGATTCCTAAGTTATTTGCTGTTTTCAAAACACAATAAAATGATTTTTCTCATACTTTAACGAGTTATGGCATTTAGGGTAGATAATTTCCTGGAAAATCTTTACCAAAGACTATGATATTTTTAAAATTGAGAATAATAAAATAATAAGTTCTATGGAAAATTCTAGGAAATAAATTTATTTGGATATGTTGAAGGACAAAGTTATATGGAAACTATCATTGAAAAAGGAAAACTAATTGCATGCCAAAAATCAGTAAGGCTTATATGCTATATTAAAAGAGAACATGAATGTAGGTACTTATACCTGGCTAAAAATATCCAGTATAATTGTGATTCTAAGCAAGACAGCCTTAATAAGTAAACCTGTGAGTTAAGTTCTATGCCATTTCATAGAATTTCTATGAAGGAATTTGATGACATAGTTTGAGAAAAGTGGCAGCAACAAAAAAGTCCTAATATGATAGCTCAGAGCGAAAATCCCAAAGCTGACTCCTCACCCTCCCAGAATCTTCTACCACACTCAAGCGGGTGCATACTTGACCGTTGTAACATACAGCTTCCTACCTCCTCGGGCTGGAAGCTATTAGAACACAGTATAAGATACCATCTGGACTCACGCTGTGGGTAGGGCACATCCTGTCAGATTTGGGTGTGTTCCTGTTTTAGAATGTCAGCCGTCCTGAAAGCTGCCCAGATGAAGTTGGCAGAGAGTGACTAGGCACAGTGCTCAGCCACTGTCCTAATTGGAAAGAGTAAGCAATCATTTTAAAATCACAGGAGAAAAGTACAATGAGCTCAATGAGAGAGACACCATAATTGGACCACTTATGAAAGTAAAAGGCAAATATTTATATATACAGTGCAGCATTTGCTACTTTTAGAGGATATATTCAAGTTTTGGGGGTTCTGATACTTGAATACTTTGCTGGTCTGCTTTCAATGTTATTTTTTTTCTTGACAGATCAAGGCTGAATTGGTTTCATTTCTGTGAAGCAACTGTGGCATCTAGTGGTTAATAATCATAATGGTTATTCAGCTTATTTCGAGGGAATAAATTATGTTAATTTTTTTATATTACCAGAGAGCATTATAGTAATACAGACATAAGATTATCATTTTTTCTACATTTTTATTTCATTGGAAACCACTCCATGGGGTGGACAAAGTTGATATACTCAAATAAAAAGACACAATTTTTCACAGAAGATTTATATTTATATATCTACCTCAAGAATGTTGTAGCTAAATTTTTACACAGATTGTATATTTGATACTGAAAAATATTAGTTCTGTTTTTATACATGGTACACTATGATTTACACTATGATTTTTGAGAGCCCTTATTTTGAGAAATACACACTGAAATGTTCACTGATGAGTTGGTATGAGGTTGGCAATTCAAATACTATGAAATGGAGGGTGGTGATGGAGAGATCTCGATGTGTTTGAAGACCGCGTGGACAGTCTTGGTTAATATTATGGTGAGTGATAAGTTTGGAGTTTTCTATACTAAAGCAGGGGCTGAGATCTAGCTCAATGTTAAAGCACTTGCCCAGCATGTGCAGGACTCTGGGTTCAACCTTCAGTAATAGGATAAATAAATAAATAAATCTTATTTGTTTAAAATGAATAGGCCTTTAACATTCATTTGACATATATTTATTCTGAGCAAGAGAAAGTCCACTTGTTCAAATGATCAATGAGAAAAAGAAAGTCAACTGCAAAGTAAGTGAAACTATTGTCACTTAAGAAAGAAAAAAGTGAGACTATATTAAAATAAAAAGTCACTTCTTCCCTACCCTTTTGATCCCAATGACAGTCTTGAGAGTAAGCAAAATACCCAGTAAAGCTTTTACAAAAAAGAGACCCAATTTGTGACATAACATTTTTTGACAAGTTGTAGTAGTCAGTGAGCTGGAAAATCTTCAGTGTTCTTAACCACCAAAGTGAATTTATTCCAGAAAATATTTTCTCTAAATTTCTTTTCACTACTCTCTGAAAATATTTAAAAACTCCAATGTTTTCCATCGTAGAAAACTTAATATGTACATGTCACATTCTTTCCTTTTATTTAATTTTGAACCTCCATCAATTGCTTTCCCCTAATAAATCAGTACCATTAAGTAGAAATATATTACCCATACATGTAATTCAAATTTTTCTACTGGATCCAGTTAAAAAAATAAAAACAAATGAAATTAACCTTAATAAAAGAATTTATTTTTACTCACTATATCTAGTTCTGACTACTAAACCTAAAAACATAGCTTTAAAATAATAAACAGCTAGATTTCAGAATGTTTACAGAAATTATTACGCTACTTTCTAAAGTAATATATGACTATCCTGCATACTAATATACAAAGTGTGGTATATATGGAGACATATATTTGTATATTTAGAGTATGGCTAAATTTTTTCATGGTTATAGTGTCACTGAAAAATAAACATTAGGGAAGAGATTACAGGACTTTCTTTTTCCATTCTTTTTTTAAACTTCAGAATATTTTCCTAGGATGCAGGAGAGTACAGGTGTCACATGTCTCAATCTATTGTCAGGGAACACACCTTAGGCTTAACAGAGTGAGTTGTCTATCCAAGAGTTTTCTCTTGCATAAGGCAGGCAGTGTCTATTATTCATTTTATAGCCACTGCATATGGTATGAAGTTTATTGAAGCCTATAACAAATAATGATACAAGTCTTTTTAATAGTCTTGTGGTTTTTAAGGCTTCCAGATTGCTATCACTGGGATGCAAGAGATTTTTCCCAGTACTCTGTATAATTTTTTTGTTGTTGTTGGTTTTGAAAACTTTTCTTACTATTTTATTTGCTCAAGCTACCAAATAGTAAGTTTGCACTTTCATATGAAGATATTTAATTTTTCTAGTTTTTTTAATTTGTATAAATAGTTGAGATCCTCCTTAATGTTTAAGCATATACTGAGTGTTCAAGAACAGATGTTTGAGAACACCAGGCTAAGCAAACTCCTCACACACCCTTTTTCTTCTGAAAGTACCATAAAAATTCGACAGAAGAATAGTTGAGTTGAAATGCCTTGTTTCACATAGAAAACTACCCTCATAGACTAAGATGATGCTAGAGCAACCATTTTTGAATTTATACTCCTTAAGCTTTGAAGTGTTTTTAAATATATTATGTCCCATGGTATATGTCACATTTTTTATCTTCTACAAATGTAGTAGCTTGACTTATTTATCTTGCTTTGCTTTTGCACATAATATAGGGTTGTTGAAAGGACATGGTAGGAATGACTCCTCAGAGTCAAATAAAAATCCTTCCAGATTTTTCTGAATCTAATAAAACTCTGATTTAAAAATTTAGTTTCTTTAACAAATATGAGTGTAAACTTTTCATTTCTATAAAAGTAAACTTTATAATTATGCATTGTTTTTAGGTTTCAACGATTTTGTGTTATTGTGTCACAAAAAGAAGTCATGAGTCAATTTAACAGTTGATGAGTCATAAAATTTAGTAAGGAAAGAAGATAACATTGCCATGCCAATAAAACTGCAGACGCAATTATTTGCCTTTTGATGCCAATTAGAGCCCTAGGAATAGAGGGAATGCTGAAGCCAAATATAATTGTGCGAGTTAATTGAAAAAGGTAATTTGACTCTTATAAATGAAATTACAGAGGAATTTACAAATGGTCATCATTGGAAAGTGTACAAAAATGTTGCACAGAATTCAAAATATAGGGCAGGTCGGGTGGTGAGGAACAACACTTCTCTCATGTCTTTATCTCCAGGTCTGTACTGAGCAGAATAAGGACAAGAGTGAAAGCTCCAAGTGAGGAATAAGAGCAGTCTTAACTTCATTGCTAAGTAATTTCTCAGCAGTGCTTTCTATTTTCATCTCCCAACTGGGCACAATAGGATTCAAAAGCACACACAGCTGAGGCACACCCAGGAATAAGTGAGGAGAGAAGCGTGCGTACGTGGCATTCCTAAGCCTCTGCTAGAGTTCTGCTCACCACACCCTTCAATCTACACCACATTTTTATTTTTTCCAGACTGAATTTCCTGTGTCTACCTTTACAGAAGAGCAGACAAGAATAGTAACAGCACCATCTGAATCAGGTTAGAATTAAATTTACATTTTAATATTAACGGCACAGAGTTAAGTCTCTGGGACCTGGTACTGTCATCTGAGTCACCTCAAACCTTTCTGTAGGCATAGAGAGCACACTGGCTAAGCAGCTCACAAGTAATTACAGCATTGGCACAGAGGCCATTGTATCTCCGAGTGGGATCCTCAGAACACCTACCTAGTATGTATTTCTAATGCTTTACCATGGCATAACTATTAATTCTAATCTAGATTCCTACTCAATCAGAGTCCCTGAGGATGGAGGTTAGGAGTCCTTATTTATAACAAGATTTGCTTTTTTTAAAGCATATTTCAGCTAGTGAATCTCAGTTTAAATCATCTTTGATAACTGGGATAATCTGAAGTCCTAACACATTAAATATTTTTAAAAATCACAGCCATTGTACACTTCTATTGGCATTCACCCATTTCTCAAAACAAATACATGCCCTAAAATCTAGATGCTCTTGCCCTGAAGAGAAGAATGTTCATTCACTTTTTTCCCCAGAGTGAATGTCCTCTTAGCCACTTTCTCATCGCTAATATATAATACCTGATGTTCATAACGTAAAAGAGGAGAGTTTATTTGGACTAGTATTTTACAAGCTGCATGTCTCTCATGATCACTGAGCTCCAGAATCACTGCAGTGGAAGGGCCTCTGAGAGAAGAGTTGCGCACTGCGCGAAAGCCAGGAGAAAGAGAGAGAAGAGGGCGGCAGGAAAGGAGCTAAGCCCTTCTAGATCACAGTAACCCACCGCTTCTGAGCAGACCCACTTTCAAACATAATGTAGTCACCGCCAAAGAGCCCTGTCTATGAGTGGATGAGCCACTGGGGAAACATCTGTCTATAAACTATAACATTCCACCACAGCCCCCTGAAAATTTCCTGCAAATGTCTTTAGGCAAAATGCATTTAGTCTACCTGTAAGTGCTGGCAAGGTCCTGGCAGTTTCAGCACTGATGAAAAGTCCAGGTCTAAAATCTCCCCCAAGATGTATGGCATACCTAGCTGTGAGCCTCTGCAAAAATCAGAAAGAAAGCTAATCATTTTGAACTTTCACATTTTAAAATGGAGAGATTGAGATAGAAAGGAATGGGGTTCAAATAAGCCCAAAACCCAACAGGGAAGATACTAAATCCCATAGGTCCAAGTCCAGCATTTGGGACAAGCTTTGCCAAGATGAAACCCACAAACGGCAGGGACAGTACTGCCACTATGGCCTTGTCAGTTGTACCCTCTCTGACTTCTCTCTTGGCCTGGTTTTGGTCACTGCTTGTGGTTTTTCCTTAAATGTTCAATACTCTTCCTTCTCCAATTTTGAGGGTTGTCCCCTGCCTCGCTTTCATACTATCCCGTGCTGCCTTCTCAGGGGCACACCGACTGAACCACCACAGCTGCTTCTGAAATCTGGGTGGAAAGTCTCCATGACCTCATAACACATCCATCATGCTGGTAAAACCAGCACCTCACAATTGGTGCCAAGGCCTGCCATCACCTTGAAGAGTGGCCAGCCCATTCTGCATCACAGCTGCAGAGGCCTCTGAGTGTTGGTCAGCTGAGCATAGCAACCAAATCCCAGAGAGTCCATTCCCAAGAGCATTCCCCTGAGGATCCACTCCTTTCAGCAAGGCCCCAGCTCTTCTGTGGTTCCATAACCTCCAAGTAATGCCATCAGTTTATGGGTCTGGACAGTGCTGGCCTCTAGACAGTGCTTGCTTGGAGGCCATGCCCTCAAAACATGACTTTGGGGGAAACATTCCAAATAAAAACCAAAAAGTCCATAAAATAATGTCTTAAAAATAAACAAAAGGCCATTACTCTATAAAATTTAATAACTGCTTCTCTCTATTACAAAAAAAAAAAAAACTATTCACATTCCTAGTACTCATCTATTCAGTGTAATTGGCATGATTTTATATAGTTCTCAGGCATCTCTAATAGGTTCTGCCTACATCTCTTCCTTTCTTTGTAGTACATTTAATTTTTTTAAAAAACTAGGTTATTTGCCACATAGTATTTCCTACAGTATGAGAATTTGCAGATATTATTACTGTGTTCTTAACATGCTTCTCTGTACTCTATACCTTATGAATTGTTAAATTGGTAGTAAGATTAAGAGAATTGATGGTATAGGTTTGATACTTCTTTTTGAACATCAGCACTTTATAGATGGTCGTGTTCTTTCAGTAGGAGGCATATAGTGTTTACTTCTCCATTTGATATAGATAAATGTTGAAAATTAATTAGATTTGTTCATTAGAAATTGCCAATGGCTATGCTCCTATTGTTCTTCATTAGCTAGAATATTTCTAGAAAGAAAAATTACTAGTATTAAGTTACCTAGCAGTATACTCTATGTAATATAGCATAAATAGTTTTACTCTTTTACCCTTGATTTTGGATGATCCAAAGATTCGATTTGATTTGATTCTTTTTTTGTATTTAGTATGAGGTTTACAGGGTCTCACTACATAGATCAGACTCATAGTGATCACCCTGTTTTCAGCCACCCGAGTGCAGGGACTGTAGGTGTGCGTCACCATGCCCAGTCTCAATCACCTTCAGCATGCCTAGGGGTAGAACGGCATGCCTGGGATCAAACCCCGACTGCTGTGCTCTGCCTAAGCAGGCGCTTTAGTCCACTGAGCTATCAGGCCAGCCCAATCCAGAGATTTTTTAGAAGGTGCTTAGTCAGTACTTTGCCCTATGCTAAATATTTAGAAGGCCTTACTATGTGAAACTAATTGTGATAACTCAAAAATGCTGCCTTGTTCTCACCAGAAGCCACTTCATTTTCTGCTATCATACAACTAATATTCCAGCCTTCACATCAACATGGAAAATTAGAGCTCAAGGAAAAAAATAAACTACTTTATAATCTTTCACTTATTAAGTTGCATATATTGAACTGCTAAATTTTGGAAACAAGTGGGCTATGAAGTTAAGGTAAAAAGTTGAAATACACATAGTTCCTAACCATCTGGAATTTATGGTGTATTACATATGAATTATTTATGAGTTATATAAAATTTTACTTTGCATTCAAAAAGAGTTCAGTAGAGTTCAATTTGAGAAGGAAGCCTTCTTTTAAACTTTTTTTTCATGTACAGAAAGTATCTATGTAATGAGTTGTGTGTGTGGTTTTGGTGTTAGCTAAGATTCATTTCCTTTTGCTGTTCTTGTGCTCCTTTTAAGATATTCATTGGTGATCCATGGATCTCAGACATCAGGTTGTACTTCAGAGCATGTGGCATATTTTGGGTTACTGCAGCATCTGTGACCTCCTTTGCTAAGAGTCACTTCCCTTGTGGAAATACAGGTAGTGAGCAGAAACAGCGTTTGGCGAACTGTAGGCCAAATCAATGCTAACAACTCTTTTTGTGTACCCTATAAATTAAGGATAATTATTTGCATTTTAAATACAGTACAAGTCTGTACATAATACTGTTGATTTTGCCTCTATTTTTGCTAAACCTAAAATATGTAATACATGATTCTTGAGGAAAAGTTATCAATCTTCAGTACTACAGCAGTGATTTTCAAACCATTTTCAATAACAGAACTTTGAAAAAGAAAGCTACATTTTGTTTTAAACCCTTCACTTGAAACACACACACACATACACACAGAAAGAGAGACAGAGACAGAGACAGAGATAGAGACACATAGAGAGAGACAGAGACAGAGACAGAGACAGAGACAGAGACAGAGACAGAGAGACAGAGAGAGAGAGACACAGAGACAGAAAACAGAATTTCAAAACCAGATAGTAGGAAAATAACAGTCAATACATTGCTAACATTAAATTAGTTATTAAAGTATGAAACATAAGCATTTAATTGTCCAAACATTACCACAAACATTTCCTCTCAACAAACCAAGAGAAATTAGCAGCATAACCATCTTAACTGCTATGTATATATATTTTCTCTTTTCCCTTCCTTCTTATCTGCTTATGCCATCCCAGTTTCTCCTTCTTTCTGAATGGTTTCTTCTTGTTTCCTAATTTCTATTGTGAATTTTGGATTTTATTTGCTCTTTCAATTTTTCACACTTCAGAGATAATACGATGTTTACACACATGTATGAGTGACATTTCTATTACGAGTATGGTCTCAAATTGTACCCATTTACCTATAAAAGTTTCCAGTTTATCTTTGGTTATGGCTCATTAGTATCCCATTGTATAAAAATAGACATCTTTTTTGATATACTCACCAGTTGATTGGCATTTGGGTTGTCTTCATGATTTAGACATTGCAAAATGTGCTGCTATAAACACGGTGCATAGTATCACTGTGATGTGCTTTTAATTCTTCTGAGAATATATATAGAAAGGGAATAGCTGGGTCAAATGGGACCTCCAATCCTAGCTTTTTCAGGAGTCTCCATATTGATCCCCACAGTGGTTGCATGAGCATACACTCCCACCAAAAGTGGAGAAGGGTTTTTTTCTTTTCCCTGCAGCCCCTATAGCTTTTCTTATTGGTTGATTTCTTGACAATAACCATTCTTTCTGTCTGTGGTGAGGTGGAATCTCAGTGTTGTTTTAATTTGCATCCCTAAATGATGAGTAATGTTCAATGTCTTTTTCATTTATTTATTTATTTTGTATTTCTTCATTTGTGAAGTGTATATTCAATTGCAGATGCCCCTTTTTGGATTGGGTCCTTAAATTGGGGAGGTCTGATTTTTTTTTTTTTGAGTTCTTTATATGTTCTCAATAGTAATCCTTTAAGGAACAGAGAACATCTGGTTTTAAACCATTTAAAACAAATAATTTTATATTTAGATATGGTTTATGTCTAGCTGTCCCCCAAAAGCTTCATACAGTTATGAGATGGCTTCTGAAATTTTGTAATTGTTTCCTATTTATTAATTTAGTTTTGCACTTAGAACAATAAGCACCTTTATTACATGAGTTAAGCAGGAGCAAAGGTCTATTTGCCTTTCTGGGCCTTGATTTTCCTCAGATAGAACTCCTCTAGCACAGGGCCATCTGCTCCACCACAAGGGCCTGCTCTCAGAGCAACGCAGGCGGGAAGCAACGCAGGCAAGCCCTTGTGGAGGTGCTCCTCCAGAAGACTGCTAATTTGGGTGCTCTTTTTCCTTCTATTGTACTTGTGAATTTTCTTTGATCGTTTTTTGTTTAAAATCTCCTCCTCCTCAGGAGTCAGCGTGACCCCCTTATTCTGGCCCGGGACAGTGCATAGTGGGATTCTTTATTTTTTTCACATTAATTTTTTTGAGCAACAAATAGCAATGAGACAGTTTCAAAACAGGTTAGTAAGACAGTTATAATAATTAATACATTGCATATTGTTGTCTTCATAGTAGTTATTCATAAGACAAGATGCAGACATGATATTCTGTCCAAATACCATTAGTACAAATCTTTCTTCTCATTGAATTAAGAGAAAGTAGCTGTATATCTATCCTAATTATTTTGTATATACAGATACAAAATGGTCCTTCATTTATATCCCCCTTTTCTTTGTTTAGTTTCGTCAGAGATGGGTATTCCATTGCCATTTAAATATTGTAGGTGCGTGAATTCAGCAAAATAATCCACTATAGTCCAGTAGTCCATAATAGTAGTGGGTTATCCATAGGACTGGCAATGTCAAAAGTTGTTGACTTGAGCTTTTCACAGCTCAGTGTATTAATATGGCTGTACTTTTTATACCTCATTTTTATACTTTTCAGCTCGATAGTTAAGAGCAAGATAAAGTAAGACACATATCACAAGAAATTTAACTTTTGTATCTGACAAGGTCAGTCAAATATCCTCAGAATTTACCCTGATACTCTGTACTGCAGTTTGTAGATTCTTTGTCAGTGTCAGCCATGTGGATGAGTCATGACCATTGCTTGACCAATTTGCTCTCTGTGAAAGCCTGAGAGAATGTTTTCTCTCCATTTGACTCTCCTTAGGCACAGTCTACATCATTGATCACTTTCCTCTGTGGCCCCATAATCACCTTGATCAGCAAATTTGGGACACCACTGAGTTACATGATGTTACAGTACAGGTTCTCTTGTGTCCTGAGTCCTCAATGACCTTGAAAGGCTAGGGCTAAAATGTTGGTTGTCCTTGCAGCCCTTCTTTTTCACTAATTTTTGGTCTGCAAACTTAAGTTGTTAACCCTCCAGAAGAGAAGCTTAGTGATATTATTACCCTATACATTAGGCAGTTGAACTTTACATCACTATCTGTCTGAATATCAAACATCTTAGACATAACATGGGACAGGTATTTTCCATCAAGTATTGATATGTCAAACTTTAAATCCCTACAGAATTTGAAGAAAAAAATTTTAAAAATTAGGAACAATTACATATTTTTACATAGAAATTTAGAAATCTAACCATATACAACATGTAGCAGGACAGTCCTAAGACTTTTTTTTTCTTTTCTCTCATTTTCATTATTACCCTTTTTTTAAACAAACATTTACTTAAGAGACAGTACAGTGGGATCCTTAGGGAATGCTGTCAATGAGCACAGCACAGTTCTTCACCAGGGTCTTGGTGCGGACCAGCTCGCTGTTGGATGCATTGTAAACAGCGTGAATGATCCTTGTTTTACTGTGAACCTTCACATATCCTCTTTCCAGCCGGTGCCCAGCAACCGGCATCTCGTGGGACAACTGGCATAAGCGCCGCCAAGAATGAGGGCTAAAGAAAGCACTGTCACAAGAAGCAGAAGTATGAGTTGGGACACCCTGCTGCACTTGATTATTGCTCTCATCCATGCTGGGATTGCAGATGTGAGTGCTATACTCTGGCCCTGGGGTGGTAATCTGCAGTGCTTGTAAGGAGGGGAGAGAGGCTAGCTAGCTGCCTGAGCTACTGCTGCTTCCTTTTCTCTTGCCCATGAATGGCTGCTCTGTGCTGCCCTGTGTCACTCTGCCTTGGAGTCAGCTGAGTAGGGACCAAAACCTCCACTTACTGTAAGCTAAATAAACCTTTCCTTCCTTCATTTTGGGTGTAGGGTGTTTGCCCCAGAAATAAGAGAACAGTAACTGAGACAATTTGTTGAAGTTAATTTAGTTTTTTTAATAGTTGCTCACTTAAAATTGCACTTGAGAAAAGGCTCCATTGTTGAACAGGTTAGACTAAAGGAAGTGACATTTATGACATTGGGGATTTAGATGACAATTACAGTCTTAGAGAGCATTCAGTCTTCAATTTATTTCCGTGGATTTTTGGTTGGATTAGTTCAAAAATAAAATTCTGTTTCAAGCTGATAAGTGGCTATAAATAGTAGCATTTTTTTTTAAACAACTCACCTTGCAATCTTAGGACTCTGAAATTAAAGTCCTGATTCTTTAAAGAGAAATAGACATTTTTTATTTTACTCTGCCTAAAAACAGCTGTCTTCATCAAAATGTAGCAATCAGAAGAGAAGCACCCACAGTTTGGTGTGTGAGATAAAACTGATTGTGTTTTAACACTTCTGGCAGTGACAGCATCACTGATGACGGTGGCTGAGGAGCAGCACGGAGCAGAAGGCTTTCACTCTGCGGTTCCCTGTGATTGCCTGAGAGTGAGCTTGTACTGTAAAAAAGAAGGTGGAGAACATCGTCCTTGCTCAAAGGTTCCCGTGCAATGCACTCAAATATGTGCGCACACACAGTAGTTGAAGCTGGATTCTAAAGTCCAAGCAGAAGCAAGGAAAGCTGAAATCACAATGAGGTTAAAGTTAACACAAATTAGTGTTATATTTGACAAGAGATTAAATTAGAAAAGAACCTGAAAGCATTATAAAAATGACTCCTGAAGATCTCTGGTTTGTCTATGTAGATGATGGGTGGTCTTGGGTATGAATTCCTCTAATTTATTCCACTGCAATCTGAACATTGCTGAATCAAACTAAGAGAAAGAATATATCTAAAGGTGTAGTCATCCCACTTTTTTTTTTTTTTTAGTGAGACAAGGCTTTGCTATGTAGTTCAGGCTGGCCTTGAGCTCACTTTACAGCCCAGGCTAATCTCAAATTCACAGCATCTTCCTGCCTCAGCTTCCTGAGTAGTGGGATTACAGGCATATGCCACCACACCCAGCTGGACATCTTGCTTTTAAAATAACTTTATCAAGCCCTTGCAGTTTCTAGAGAGTCGGTGGGGAGTTCTAAAATGCCCTCTCCCTTAAGAATTTAGCTTTTGTGGAAATACTTATAGATTAGATTGTTATATGATTTAAATTGACTAAACAACATGAATACCTACAACCAAAGGTCTGGAGTAGAAAGGATTTAGTAAACATTTCTATGCTTGAATGTGACTTAAGTGCATGTCCCCCCCCCACACACACACTTTATGTAGGAAAATCTGATCACTTGCCCTGGCCAAGGGTGGCTTTTTGTTTAGGGACTCCACAGATCCCCTCTGTTCCTACCCATGAATTAAGCAAAGGCTCAAAACGCACCCCGGAGTGGGTCTCATGCAGTCATGTTTGCCATTTCCTGAGGCTCCTCAGCGGACGTACAGCACAAACCGCATGTCTCCTGAGTCTTCTCATTCCAACATTTTGATACCCCTTAGTTTCAAGATGCGAGACAAGTTGGCTTTTTGTTTTCTCATTACAGGTAAAGTATTTCTGCCTGACTTCTTTAGTTCATTTTCTAGCTGTTTTTATGTGTTTATTCTGCTTCCCTGCTAATGATTTCACCTCATCCTCCATGTGACTTCTGCTTAGGGATCCTGCTGACATACACATGGAGCTTCATCTCCGACTCAGTGCAGCTGAGATGTGTTGGATTAAACCACTCTTTGAGATGAGCAGAGTTGATGAGATTTTCTTGACACTTGCTGTATTATTTCCGATAGTTCTAATGAAATTTTGGATAACTCAAGATGGAAATTTTTTTGAGATAATAGTTTATCTTCAGTATATATTCTTCCCTTCTATTTGAGGTTGGAAATCAGGTGCTGGACTACTTGCATTTCCTTATTCCCCAAGTTTGGGTTTTGTTGTTGTTTTAATGTGTTTTTTTCAGAGTGGAAGTAGAATTCTCTGGAGGATAACTGTCCTCCATCTTTTATAAAAGTAATGATTTATAGATGAGGCTATTTTTTACCATCTCACAAAGTTAGGAAAGAAGGACAAGAAAGTAAGGCACTTGAGGTGAGAGAGTGAGCTCATTTTCCTAGGACCTCTCAAGGGGACCAAGACTTGTGGGTCTCACAGTCTTCGTGACTCAAATTTCTCTAAGTGCCAACCTTTAGAGAGTTTGAACCCTGAACATAATAGTTTTGACTTCAGCAAAGACCCATAATATCCAACAGAAGAGGAACAAAGATCCTTTAGACTGGAAAATATCAGGAATAGAGTAGTAAGAGATGGATCAGCAGAAGCCAGGATGGACCCATAATTTCACATGCATCCAAGACACTTGAAGCTGTGTACAGCGTTAAGGTGTTAGATAGTTCTGATGGGAAGATATGTCCCAGAAATGTCCTAGATTTGAGTCCTTGCTCTTACTTCTAAACAGAAGCATGGAGATGGACTTAAAAAATAAAGAAATGTGTAAGGCATGTACATTGAGCATGTAAACCAGGATTTACACTGTCTGTAGTTCCATCCCCTTCCTCAGGTAAAGTAAATGAAATATTTTTAAATGAATCTCTTTTCCTGATAACACTTTCCTTTTACAAAATATGCTCATAAAGTACATGCTATTTCATCATTTTTTGGTAATTTCTGGACTTATTTCATTGAACATGTTTCTTATTGATTATATTTATTAAACTGAAGAATATAATAAAACTAACATTCATCCAAAAGACTTTCAACTCCTTGGTTTTATACCACTAGGCAATTGGTAAGTAAGGGTTAGAATGTATAAAACATTAGATTTTATTTAATGATTAATTATTATTGAACACTGTAGTGGGTGATACATTGTATCAACTTGAGAAGTTAAAAACTTAACTAAACTGGCTCAGCAATTTCACACATAGGGTGCAGAGGCCCCACCCTAGAGTGAGTCATCACTTAAAGGATATAAAAGGGAACTGAGGAAGGATGGAGTATTCCATTCCCGTCTTCAGTCATCTTGGATGCCACCAGCTGGTTCTGGTGCAGACTCTTTGTCTTGCACCTCAGATCCTTCAGCCTTCTGCAGTAGACTCATCAGCCTTCCTTTGCAGACCCATCAGCCTTCCATTGTAGACCTGTCAGCCTTCTGATACAGACTTGCACAGAACACTGTAGTGAGCTCCAGACTTTGGACTGAATCCTTTAGTCTCCAGTGTGCAGACACTGTCTGGACCCTTCCTCATCTGACTCTGGCTGACTGTACTAAGCCAATCTTGTAATTTCTTATACATTTCTACATCTGTATTATATGTGCTCCTTTAGTAAAACCCTGACTGATATAAACACTCAAATGTAAATCAAAATAAAGTTTAATGTCACCATTTAAATGTATTTAATCCTAAAGAATGCTACTTAGATTTTATGCTATCACATTTCCATCGGGGCATGTAAATTTTTACATTATTCTTCATCATAACAGTACAGTGGAATTTGTAATTCATCATCAGTAGTTTGATGCCTTATATATAATATGAACATACATATATAGCCTCTGTCTGTTTCTTTTCTTTTTATTCATCTGTTTCTGTTAGCTGAAATAATACAGGTAAATTTAGCTTCTGACTATTTTCTGAAGTTTTATGTAGTGTTTTTGCTTTGCTTAAGTTCACAAGGTCTAATGTCAAAATGTATTAATAAGTATTATGGACATTTTATGATCTTTTTGCATGCTAACATCCTTCTGGGGGAATCATAGGACCTGTTTTTTTTACAGCAGCCCCATTACATCTTTGTGGGTTAGGTGGGGCTGACTGTTGGCATATCTGTCTCAAATCACTCCCCATAACCCAGGTTTAGGCTGTGGCCCACACAAGCATGATAAAATCCTTCCTGGGATTATTTCTACAGATAGAAAGATGCTGCCATTCTTTCATGATCTCTGGCTGTGAAGGTCTTCAATCCTAAGCCTAGGGCACTGGAGACCCTTTCAGTCACACAGAGACCCTGAGAGGAAAAAGGAAATCACCCCCAAATTTTAAGTATCCGAATCTAGCAGTGTTTGGAAATGCACTCTTAGATTTTATAGTTATATGAAACAATATGAAACACTTTATGAGGAGCTTTTATCTTTCAGAACTAATAAAATTTTCACTAAAATGTAGGTGAGTGTGCCTTGAAGTCCAACTACAGGTAATCAAGTCCAAGATCCTTTGTTTGCTGGCTGTGTGACCTTGGACTAAATATTTTTACCCTTTTCTTCTCAGCTTCTTCCTCTCTAAGGGCAAAATAAAAATATCAAGCTCCTTTCCGGATTACATTAATTGAAATTGTGTGTGTATGTGCATGTGCATGTGTGTGCATGTATGTGTGTGTGTGTGTGTGAGAGAGAGAGAGAGAGAGAGAGAGAGA
>NW_004524616.1:7691008-7704949 GCF_000260255.1 Octodon degus
CAGAGAGATTAAAAAAAAGCTTTGATAATAATAGTACATTTAAAGCAATATTATAGCAATTTATAAAACAATACTTAGCAAAGAAGAGATGGAAAATATAGGATATGGAAATTAAATGGAGTTCAAGGAAAACTGATGAAATTCTTAGTAAAAAAAAAAAAGGAGCACTTAAAAAAAGTGAAGACGTAAATTCTTATATTTGATGACACCAGCAGTACAAAATTTATGAATCATTCAGTGGCCCAGACATTCTATTTATTTTATTTTTTGAAATGGAATATTTCATTCTGGCAGTAAAACAACAACAAAGCTCTATGGAGAGCACCAAACCAGCAGATATTCTAAATTGGCACATTTCTTATTAGCTATTTCAGTATCCTGGTAATAAATTTACCTTACTTTACTTTTCTAAGAGCAGTGTTAAAAGAATTATGCAAAGCTTTGATATTAAGTTTCCAATTTTCTGAAAATTTTGTACTTGTAGAGCAGACATTCCTATGACCATTCTATAACCAGTATTTAATGGAATGTAGTTCTAGTCTAGAGTTTTAATAATTGCATAAGGTAAGAAAATGACAATACCTTAAAATGACTAAATTTTTATGTCAGAATAGAAAAATTAATCATGCGATAGCAGTTACATTAAAATGATAATTTGCATTAAAATTGTATAGCTTCTTCTTAAATCTAATCATTTCCTAGGCATAGGATTAAAGTGTAAGATTGTAAACTGGATGAAAAATAATATGATAGAAAAGACAGAACAAACCCTCAAAAATCTTTGTCTAGGAAAATCATTTTACTTACATTTTACAATTATAACTTTTGTTTATATTTTACATTATTTACATTTTACAATTTGCAATTACTTATAAATGCATTCACATATTCTGCAAATATTTTGCCTTTTTAAAAAATAAAGTAGTTTATCATCTTTTTTCTAAGATAAAAGAGAAGAATATTGTAAAAGATAGAAAATGGCCCCTTTGCATATTAAATGATATGAATGAAATGAACGAGTGAATTTTATTTGAATAATATCTTATTATGTAGTAGCAGCACAACCAAATAGTTTAAAGAAATATTTAAATAGCATAATCCCAAGGGTTGGCAAGATAGCTCAGCAGACTAGGCAAGCACAGAGGCTGGGGTTTGATCCCTGGCACCACATGCCACACCAGCCATGTCCCCAGGCACACTGAGCCAGCCAGAGTCTAGGCGTGCTGGCACATGCCTGTAATCCCAGCACTGGGGAGGCTGAAAACACTATGAGTTTGAGCTGCATAGTGAGACCCTGTATTAAACATATTAAATAAATAAATAAACAAATAGCATAATCCCCACATTTCTCTGATGTTGAAAAAGTGTATTTCTAAACTGCAAGAGTTAGACTGCATGTGATTACATGCACACAGCTATTGTCACCAGAGTCGTTACACCAGTAGATGATTATTGTGCTATTACATTCACACACACACACACACACACACACACACACTGTGTGTGTTCATCCAAAGTAATTCAGAGATCATTTTTTCTTTTCTGTAGTTCTATATTCTTTACAAGGAGAAACAGACTCATATATTAAAAGGAGAATTTTAACAAAACCTCGCTTTCTTTTCTTTTAACCAGTTTCTTTCAATTTTAAAAATCTCTAGTGCAGTAATAACCTCTCAATTTAAAATTAAACTGCCTATAAACTATTCCCTTCCATTTCTTCATTAAACTGATGTCACTGTAAAGAGGAGATTTTGTAGTTCTTCATGCATGGGGTAAGGGCATCTCTCATTCTGCCTGCTCCTTTCATCAGCATTTGTCATAGGCCTCAGAAAGGGCAGCACAGTCCCTTTTACTCACCTCCCTGCCAGTGGCTTATTCGCCACATGGTGGAGGGAGCTTAGCTTATCTCTAGTCTCCCTAGGCTCCAAGTAGCATAGGGAAGAGCAATTCCATTTTCCTCTTTCATTTGACATCAACTCTTCTAAAACGTGGATAATGGGTTCTGGCCTGATGAGAGGAAGTCAGGGTGTCTCACCTCTGCTTCTAGGTCTCGATCGCATTGTCCTCCTTTCATCCAAGGTCAGTAAGGACAGTCTCTATTGTCCCTTTATGCACAACAGAAATATTATTATCATTTGGATCTGTTCCTCAACAGAGTAACATCTTGTGATCTGATGATTAAGTTCAGGCCTCAAACAATTAAGTAAATTTCTCCTTTTTAATGGCACTCCTGTTCAGAGCTAAAGCACTAAACATTCACTCCATTTTTGTCCTGGCAAATTCCTTGTAAAAGTCAAATCTTATTGCTTAGGCAGAGAACAGTAGCTGAGTTTGATCCCCTGAGTGCTGTGCCGGCCCCACCCCTGGGACACTGTGAAATGGTGATTGAGACTGGGCATGGTGGTGTGCACCTGTAATCCCAGCACTTGGGAGGCTCAAAACAGAATTACTATAAGTCTGGTCTACGTAGTGAGACCATGTAGACCTTGCAGACCCTGTACCAGATATATTTAAAAAAGAATCAAATCTTAATGTGTATGGAAAGTGGAAGGTGAAGAATCACATGCAAGGGGCTTTAAAGAGATAAAAACATACCCATATATTTCAAAATGTATTACACTTCAAATGTATTACACTACAATAAGTTAATTCAGCATTTATAGAAAAATAGTGAAAGGTCACATGCATTGCCATGGTTAGTGATAACAGGAAGTTAAATGTGTTGAGACAGATGGAAGCATACATAGATAAGAAAAATATTGTAGTTCTAGCACAAGCTAAACAACCTAAAAATAAGTAGTGAGGCTGAATATATTTGGAGTATATATGAAGATGTTATAAGAATCTGAAGATTTTGGAAGTGGAATCGTTTATACTATAGAAAATACAGGAAACATTTGAACTGTAAAGCACTTTTTAACATATTAAATATAGCATAGGTTACAAAATAAGTGAACAGTAATAGAGAATTAAATGTAGTATAATTTTACTCAGTAAAGTACAAGAAGATACTCAAATATTTGTGTTGCTTAGAAAAATCAGAAGAGTCTTGCATACTTCGGGATTGCTTCCTTGGAAATGGTAAAAGGTGAAACAATTTGTCTTACTCCTTAGAGGTTCTCTCCACATGCTATCCCTACCTTCTCTGTCACATTATGCAAATTTTCCATATGAAACTATCTTTGACTAATCATAGAAATTGTGACAGAATTTGAAGAATAATCCATAGCACAGAAGCAGAACGTAGTTGTCTTCCAGAGATGGATAAAATAGATGTTTCTTGTTTTGAGGGACATGGACAGCATCTCCTTTCACTTGTGTGAGAGTTAGCCATACTATATTTGGTGGAAATAGGGAATCTCAGTCTTGCGTGAAGATGTAAGTGCTGCCTATTCAGAGGTAAGTTTTCCTGGTTGTGTTAGTCTGTTTCATTGTACTACAACAAAATATCTGAGGCTGGGTACTTTATAAAGGAAAGAGGTTTATTTAGCTCACAGATCTGAAATTTCACAAGCAAGGCCCCAGAATCCCGGTGAGGATGTTTGCCAGTTGGGCAAACGCATGGGATGGCCTTGTTTTACACCAACTACTCTCCCAAGAACTATTTTGTTCCCAATGATCAGTACTAATCCCTCTGAGAGGAGCTGCTATAACTTCCAGTAGGTCTCATCTTTCAATAGTTCCATTGCCTCAGTGCCACCATACTGGAGACCAAGTTTCCTGTACATGGGCCTTTGTGGACCACACTCTGACCATCCTCAGTCCACAGCCCTTCTGTAACTTTCTCTCTCACCCTCACATCCATCCTTCCATGTTCACTTTGAGATGTTGATGCTGAAACTACAAGCCAGGTTTCTTCTTGGATCTAGCTCCCTGTGGCGCCACTATTATTGCACCCCAGAAGGAGAGACTCAAGACTGTAAGAGGAAAAAGGAACTTTCTCCATTCTGCTTGCCTTGTGTTTGGTTCTCCTCCCATGACCACTGTCTTACTAGCATTTTAAAAATGTTTCCAATGAGGTGGGCAGGCAGATAGTTTAGAGGATTAAAATGTCTGTTTAGGCAGATGCAGGGACGTGCTGTGCTGGCTGCCCCTGGGGCGCGCTGAGACTGCCATTGAGACTGGGCATGGTGGCACTCGCCTGTGATCGCAGCACTTGGGAGGTGGAAAACAGGAGTCGTATCTGTATAGTGAGACCCTGTACACCCTGTACTAAATACATAAAAAGGAAGAAAAAAATATATCCAACAAGGGAAATCAAGCAGGGTTTGAATCAGTTCCCCCTACATACTTTGAGAATCAATCTCATTGCACAACCTCAAAAATTCTCTGCTGGTCAAAAAGACATGAGATTGTATTCCATGTGACCTCTGATTTAAGCTTCTATTTTAAATACCCTTTGTCTTACCTAATCCAGAGGTGGCAATTGGTTCCTGCAGTTGATAGACTCTTGATACATTAGGTTTTTTTGGTTTTTTGTTTGTTTGTTTTTTTCTTTTTCAGTTAACTATTTGAAATTCTTAACCTAAATTGTCTTTAACGGCTACCCTGCATCAGTGAGACCTGCAGGTCCAAGCCCAGGTACAGCATGGGTGAGACTCTCTTCCACCCCCACACCACTCCTCAGCACCCCTCCCACACCACCCGCCGTCTGAGAATTTGTGCCGCATTCTAGGGACCCCCAGGTCCAGTCCTAGCCCAGGCCCAGTGAGTGTGTGGAGAGCTTCCTGCTACCCAGCGCCAGCAGCACCTACAGATCCAAGCCTAGGTACAATGTGACTGAGACCCTCTTCCACCCTCTTGGTACCTCCTACCACCACTTTGCAGCACCCCACTGTACCCTGTCCACCCAGTGAGAATTTCTGCCATGTTCTGGGGACACCGAGATCCAGACCTAGCCCAGGTATGTGGTGAGTGTGTGGGAGAGCTTCCTCTCCCCCCTACTCCACCTTGTCCCCTCCAGACTCAGCCCAGGCCTGGCATACAGGCCAGGCAACAATATCTACAATTCAATGAAAATTCAAGCACAACTTATCGGAATTTATGGGATACAATGAAAGCAGTTCTCAGAAGGAAATTCATAGCTGTGAACTCATACATTAGGAAAACAGAACAGGAACAGATAAATACCGTAATGCTGCACCTTCAACAACTAGAAAAGGAATAGGAAAACAAACCCAGAGCACAAAGATGGGAAGAAATCATAAAGATTAGAGTAGAAATTAATTCAATTGAGATGAAGAAAATAGTTCAAAGAATTAACGAAGCAAAAAGCTGGTTCTTTGAAAGATTAAATGAAACTGATAAGCCCCTAGCTAATCTCATCAAAAAAGGGAAGAAAAAATTCAAATACAAGTAATGAGGAATGAAAAGAATGTAATTACAATAAACCCAGTGGAAACTCAGAAGATTATCAATAGCTACTTTGAGAATCTTTATTCTCACAGAATAGAAGACACAGAAGAAATGGACAGATTCCTAGAAATGTACAAATTACCACAACTGAATTGACAAGATATGACTGCTCTTAATAGCCCAATAACAGCCAATGAAAGACAAGATATAATAAAAAAACCTACTGACAAAGAAAAGTCCAGGTCTGGATGGATTCACAGCTGAATTGTAGAAGAAATTTACAAAAGATGTAGTCCCTATACTCCTCAAACTCTTCCATGAAATTGAAAAGGAAGCAATCATCCCAAAATCATTCCTGAAGGCAAGTATTATACTGATACCAAAACCAAGGAAAGAAGCAACTAAGAAAGAGAACTATAGTACAATCTCCCTCATGAAAATAGACGCCAAAATCCTCAATAAAATACTAGCAAATAGAATACAGGAAATCATCAAGAAGATCATACACCATGACCAGGTAGGATTCATCCCAGGGATGCAAAGATGGTTCAATATTCAAAAATCTATAAATGTAATACACTATATCAATAGAACAAAAATTAAAAACCACACATGATCATCTCTATTGATGCAGAAAAGGCTTTTGACAAAGTCCAACACAAATTTATGCTCAAAGTCCAACAGAAAATGGAATAGATGGCCTCTACTTCAATCTGGTAAAAGCCATTTATGGAAACCCAAAGACTGACATAATTCTAAATGGGGAAAAATTGAAATGCTTTACTCTTAGATCTGGTACAAAACAAGGATGCCCTCTATCACCACTGCTATTCAATATAGTTCTGGAATCATTAGCTAGAGCCAGTAGGCAAGAGAAAGAAATAAAAGGAATAAGAATAGGTAAAGAAGAAGATAAATTATCATTATTTGCAAATGACATGGTACTTTACTTGGAAACCCCAAAAAACTCCACCAAGAAGCTACTAGAATTAATATAGAAATTCAGCAGCACAGCAGGTTATAAAGTCAATACCCAAAAGTCAATAGCATTCCTCTACACAGATAGCAAACACACTGAGAGGGAAACTATACAAACAATACATTTTACAATATCACCGAGGAAAACACTATGGCAGATATGTTTTTTTACCAAATGTTTTATTTCCCAAATGTTTTATTTACCTTATTTACCTATACATTCCTCTGCATATATGGAGATGAAGTCGGTTGGACCCTGCAACACAGTGACATCAAGTAGCTTGAGTCCCATAAGTCTATTCTTAGGATAATGCTCATCAGACTGAAAAGAAAAGGGTGAATTACAGTAATAAAAATTAAATTTACTGTGAATCATAGTGAACCACTATAGTGAGAATATCACCAAACACCAGCCTCAAGTTTTAATTGTCTTTTATACTTCCAAGAAACCACAGAGGTAAATGGTTGTCCTTTCTTGCTTGCTGATCTTCCTGGTAATGCTTCTCAGCCTGATAACCTTGACTTGTGTATTCTTCTTGCTTGTTATACAGAAAGTGACTTCCCACCATCTTCTTCACTTTGGGGACACCAAAAGTCACTGTCTCCAAGCTTATTGTATGATGAAGATTCACATATTTGGCCTATTAGAAAAAGGCAATTGAGTTAAATATAATATTGGGCACCATGAAAGACTGGTAAATCTCACACAGACACTTATTATGCGTGCATAATGCTCACATACACATAGGTATGGGAGTTGGGATGAGCTCTAACCAGAACTGATCCAACTTCTGCTTTTTACTCAGGAGGTCCTCCATCTCAGGGCCCTCTAGGCAGATCAGGGATTTGAAACTAATCTGACATAGGGTAAAGGACAATTCAGGTTCTGTTCTCCAAGGACATAGTTCTTTTGCTTGTTTGTTCTGTCAGTGAACAGAACAATGTGAATACCTTAACCATGACTTCTATGTTTATCTCCCTTGAACAGAGTCCACAAGAGAAGAAACTTGAAGGAGTGGTCAGAACCTTTCTTGGTGTACAGATATAAGAGCTCAAGTGGACCTTTCAACAGACAATTCACCTTTGTTTCTGATCTGATTCTTAGACTGCATTGCATACTCAAATTCCTGCCAACCCTATCCCACAAAGGAAGCTAGGAATACAGGAAGGTAAAGCAAGCCTTGAGTTACTATGCCCTTTGCATGTATCTATTCATTCTAATATCTTTGTTGTGAGGTACGGTTCCTGTATTTAGATTTCTTGAAGTATGACTTGCTACTTATCATTCCTTCTACCTTTCTTCTGAGATCTTTTCACCCCAGTGAATGCTTCTGCTTCTCTAGGTTGTTTGCCTCTTGGGTAAGCCAGAGCTTCATCCTTGAGGGGTCTTCACTATTTTTATTCCTTTTTCTTTCTGTGTTTTTGTCAGTTTGCTACAATGCCATGCATGACAGTGTCATGAGGCACTGAAGAAGGTAGTGCTTCCTGAGTGAACCCTTTGAATCCCTCCTGCTCTTCATTATCCTCATTGCGTAGCAACAATGCTTATCTCCTTGTGATGAGCAGGGTCAGTTTCCTTTCTTTTTTCTTTTTTTTTTTTTCTTTTTTTTTTTTGCGGAGCCGGGGATTGAACTCAAGCCCTTGCACTTGCCAGGGAAGCGCTTATTCTACTAAGCCATCTCCCCAGCCCCTTCGTTTCCTTTCTGATACAGAAAATGTGTTGTGTGTGTTCGTGTGTGTGTGTGTGTGTGTGTGTGTGTGTGTATGCGCTGATCTATTGGTAAGATAAATCTAAAAGACTGAGCTAATGTCATAGCTTTAGGGTTAATAGAACCCAGCCACTGTCTTTTGATAAAAGTTAGTTGTATTTATTCAAGACCTACAGACTAATCAGAGAGCATTAAAGCAGCAGGGGCAGGAAGTCAAAAGATTTCCAGTGGGTCACTGGTACAGACAGTGGGGTGCCTACGCTTACCTCAGACTACTTCCTGCTTTGCTTTGCTTTGCTTTGCTTTGCTTTTCCCTCCTCTCCCCTCCCATCCCCTCCCATGCCTTCCCTTCCCCTTTCCTACCTTTCCTTCCCTTTCCTTTTCTTTGAGACAGGGTCTCCGTGTATAGTTCAAGTTGGCCTTAAACTGACTTTGTAGCTCAAGCTGGCCTTGAACTCACAGCTGTCCCTCCTGTATCAGCCTCCTGAGTGCTAGTATTACAAGTGTATACCACCATGCCTGACTGTCTCATCTGCTTCTTGGCTGAGTGCACCAGTCAGAACTCTGCACACACAGGAGAAGTTCCTCTTACTCCTGCTTTCAGTCCTACACTGAATTGGGTTACAGTGTAGCAGCCATACAATTTTGAATTTTGCTTTTATGTTTTGGTTGCTGAATACATTTATATTTTTGTGTGGTAATGCAGTCCTATACAATGATTGGTGATTCTAAGTATATACTATAACTTGAGGAACAATACGCTAATCCCTTGGAGGTGTAATCTCCATGCTGATGCTTTATCTGTATCTTTAAAAGTCCATTCTGGTAGTCTATAATGTTGCCTGCTTATTTCTAATTATGTATATGTGAGAACCAACAGTATTTGACCAGTGACACACATGCTTCATCCGAGGTAAATTTTGTGATATCCCACTGATACATCTGAAATGTTGTGTCCTGTGACAGTAGCATTGGCCAGGGTGCTAAGGGATAGGATGGAAAAAACAAAGCTCATACCTGTGTCAATACCAGTAAACACAAATTGTTATTCTCACTAGGCTGAAAGATGTCACATTTACTGAACTGTCCACCAAGTAGTCACTTAGTTTCATGATGATGGCACCATATTGAGAGGTCAGTGTAGCCTTTTCTGTTGATGGTTTAACATTCAGCTCTGGTATCAAATATGCCTTAGCAACAGGGAGCACCTGAAAGCCTTCATGCTGGGTGCTCTAGTTACATCATCTAACGGCCAGATTTTTTAGCACTGTGCTGCTATAGGCAGGACCTAAATGATTTCTAATATATCAAATCAACCATCCTACCCTATCTGTTCAGGAACTCTGCAGTGTGCGAACATTGATATGAGAATAAAGATGTGTGCACTAGATTCTTACTCATTAAGTTTTTTTTTCCATCTTCAGTCTTCAATCCTTGCTCCTCTCAGGTGAATGCAAGTCATTTTATGCCAAGACACTCTGCACATTCTTCCCTCACTCTACTTACTTTTCACATTACAGCACTTAGGGGCCAATTGCTTCAGTCAGAACTCCATGCCCAAGGAGGATTTCTCTCACTGCAGCTTTAAAGCCTACAATGAATTGGGTTAGAGCATAGCAGAACAATTTTGAATTTTGTCAACATGACAACCTGAATCTTGCATCTTTAAATAGCTAGTCATGGAGAACTTCCTACAGAGTCAAAGAACAGAGCTGTGTAACTGACACAGTGTGACAGAGAAAAGTGACATGGAGAAGGAATCTGAGTCACCTTAATTTTCCTATCCTGCTGGCTTCCTTTGGCCTGATCTTGATTGTATCATTTCCATACTGTTCGTTACCTCTCAATCTTTTTAAGTGGTGGTTCTGGTAATATCAAAGTGAAGATGGTCATTTCTATTAAGTCAGTTGGTGTTCTGTAGTCCAATGCCTAGCTTGTATTAGGGCCCAATAGCATGTTAGAAATTACAAATTATGAATAGTTTTCTGCTAGAAATGACAAGGTCATACCAAAAACAATGGGGGGGGGTCTTTCCTGTGACCCTTCTTTTAGGGCTAGTTAAACCTAAACATGGCATCAATTTTCAACTACAGAAATTTCTAGTATCCGCCATGGCATATGGCCCAAATAACAGCAGATCTTATAATGAAGTCTTTGTACTGAAAAGCCCCTCCCAAAGCTGACAGATTTCTGTGTAACTGAATAAATTTATATCATTATCATAATTCATCTGAATTTTTCAGGAATAGATTGGTAGCTTAAATGGGGATATAATGGGAATTTGTATCCCTCTACACTTTGGAGGGTGGCACTAATCCCTGCTGTTCTACATAGTCTGGTATGTTGATTTTGATTCATTATGTTGGCCAAGTTTAGCAAGTTCAGCTGTGTCCACTTGACTTTTATTTTCTTTCTTTCTCTTTCTTTCTTTCATTTTTCTCTTTCCTTTTTCTTCTTCTTTGTTTCTATTTTATTTTATTTTATTGAGAAACAAATATCAATGAGATAGTTTCAAAACTGATTAATAGGATAGTTTCAATAATTAATACATTGTACATTGTTCTTCTTTGTTTTTGGCACAAGGACTCAGACTCAGAGCCTCACACTTGCCAGGCAGGTGCTTTGCCTCTGAGATGCATCCTGGCCCTCCTTTCCCCTCTGTCTTGCATCCTAGGTTAATGAATCAGCATGAGGGTACTTAAGCAGACAGGTATATCTGTGCCAAAGTATGCATTGCTGTAGGAAATCACACGTTGTTCTCACTATGAGACAGATTCTGAGAAAAAATCTTTTCACTGTCTACATTCTTAGAGGGAACTTGTGATGTTGTTTTGTTGCTTTTACAGGAGTTATTTTGTATCTTATACTCAATTGTCTGCAAGATTTGAATATTCCCTTCTTTCCAGCCATATAAATTCCCTGAAGAAATGGAGATAGACTGGGGAATTATTATTGTAAACATGGGACAGTCATTTCAGGGTCATTTTTAAGGCTTAGCTTTTCATAAACCTACTGGGCTCTAAGTCTGAGAATAACTCTAGTCTGAAAACTGGGCAGCAGTGTTCCCTTTTGCTGTGGTGGCCTAAGCCTTCTATTCTCATACTCTTGATCATTTCCTGCAGGCATGGAGCATATTCTTGGCTTTCCACCTATCATGATCTAGAATCCCAGGAGTCTATAAGCCATTACTGTTAATTGCTAGGTATAGTGTTAGGGATTCCTGGCTGTCTCTGAGAGCCTGACTGTGATAAGTTTTTGATACTCCTTTACCTCAGTTAGTCTATAATCCTGTTATCTCGAGGGAGACATTTCCACAGAATATCTTATTTTCCATCCTGCCTGAAGCAAGAAGCTATCATTAAGCTTCTCAACAATGTAGGCCCTCTTTTATTAGCATATCCCAATAGCTAAACCAAAGAGAAGTTTCCTTTGGGGCATTTAGGAGAATATGGCCAATTATTCTTTTGTGTTTATAATAAATGCATTCTTAAGTGGCCAACTTTCAGAGTTTTTCCTTAGTAGTTACTCATGGAATTCCATACTATCCAGGCAATATTTTATCCAATTTTAAGGAGATATATCAGCAGCTTATTATGAATGGTTGTGGATATTGATGCCAGAACAATAAGAGTCAAACTGTAAAATAACTTGACTTATCTATGGCATGCTAATTTGATATGCTGACAATACACTTAGCCAAGTCCAGAAGTGTTTTTTAAATAATTAATTTTCTCCAAAATAAATACAGTACCTTTCTTGTCAGGACATCCTGAGTCTAAGTCTAATAGTACAGAAACAATAAGGGGTATTGGGACAGATCCTGAGGTGGGTTAGTTTTATTTTATAAGATATATACATATACATATACATATACATATACATATACATATATATGTATATGTTTAAAAAGAGTACAAAATAGTATTAAAACAAAAGATTAAAAGTGCCACAGAATTTCACTTAACAAAGTAATATGAATTTCACAGTATTTGTGGTAATACATAGCATTGTCTTCCAACCAGTTATTCATATTCCCAGATATACACATGCAAAATGAGAAGAAAGAAAAAAATGGAAGAAATACATAGGAAATTAAGAAGAGGGTCAGCAAGATAGCTTAGCGGATAAAACACCTGTTTAGGTAAGCTTAGACAAGCACAGGACTGTGGTTTCATCCTCAGCACCACATGCCCCGGCAGCCCTGCACCCAGGCCAGGCTGAGTCAGCCACAGTCAAGGCATAGTGGTGTATTCCTATAATCCGACCATTTGGGAGGCTGAAAGCAGGAGGATCATCATGAGTCCAAGTTGCCTAGTGAGACCCTGCAACAGTCAAATACATTAAAAAAGAAGAAAGAAATTAAGAAGAAAAAAACTACCAGCAATTAAAAAAATAAAGGAGACAAAACAAATTAAGTATAATCTGCTCCTTTCTATAGACCAGCTGAAATCCACAGTACAGTTGTCCAAACCATCCTGCTTACATATGTAGATACATCTATTCCCCCCACTTCCTCTCCTGTCCTTCTCCTCAACTCAGAAGCTCTCTCCCTTAGAGTAAGTTCATTCTCCTTTCCCAGTATCTATTGTACACTTTAGATTCCATTTTTTGCTTTTAGGTTCTCATACTAGGAGACACAATGAGATGTTTGCATATATGGGTCTGATTTATTTCACTTGAGTAAGGTCTCTAGTTGCATCCATTTACTGACAAAAGATTCAAATCTATCCTTTTTTATGTCTAAGACATATATATCTTATATGAGATCTTTAAGTGTATCACAAACAAGAAAAAAGATGTGAACAACAGTTAGGAGACACTTCTGCTGACTTAGAAGTTTCAAAGTAGAGCTGGGACTCTAGGTTCCAAAGACAGCCACCCCCATAGCTTCACTCCATATCTCAGGATTTTATTTCTTTTCTATCATGACCCTATCATTTCACCTGTTTTCATAAATCTGCTTGCCTCAAAATTAAGGCCAGGAACTGAACTTTAAAACAATTCTGTCCTTTGTTATCTAAAGATGAAGAACTATTTAGAAGCTACCATGGAGGCATACAGGCTTTCAGACATTAACCTGAGTCGATAGGAGACACAGTCATTAATGTGAGCATTAGGAGAGGGGTGCAAAACACACTGGAGTTGGCCTTGTTAGCAAATAGTGCTGGGGAAGCGGGCTATCCACAGGCAGAAGGTGAATCTAGACCCGTATCTCTTGCAGTCTACTAAGATAAAATCAAAATGGACCAAAGATCTAAATATTAAAATAGAGACAATGAACTAGAAGATAAAATAGATAAAACTCATAAAATTATAGACATAGTAAAGCACTTATTTATTTATTTATTTATTTATTAATGCATTTGGTATATATAGGGTCTCACTATGCGCTTGGACTCATAGTGATCTTCCTGTTTTCATCCTTTCCAGTGATGTGATTATAGTTGTGTGCCACCATGTCCAGATTATGTGGCCAGCTGAGTGTTCTTGAGGACAGAGTTGGCATGCCCTGTGGTGCCGGGGATGGAACTCTGGTCCTGCACCTGCCTAAGCATGCACTTAGTCCACTGAACTATCTCACCTGCCCTAGCCAAGGATTTTTAAACAGAATGCCAATTATTCTGTTTAAATACCATCTAGAATCAAAACCTTGGATTATATCAAATTAAAAATCTTCCATACAGTGAAGTAGCAGCCAACAAAAAAGAGGTAAACTATATAATGGGAAAAATTTGCTGCCTACCCCATGTATAGAGTATTAGAGACAGCTAAATTTGGTAGAATTATTATAAGCAGTCAGACAGATATAGGCCTTGGAGAAAGTGCAGAATATATGTTAGGACTGTGAGAGGAGGTCTTATATTGAAGGTTGGACCATAAAAGACAAAGTGAATATATA
>NW_004524616.1:7705140-7706699 GCF_000260255.1 Octodon degus
ACCTGAATGTCAGATTGTTTCCTCATATTTGGGAAGTTTTCTGCTATTACTTCTGCCCATATTTTTTAATGTCGTTTGTATTGACTCCTTCTTTCTCATTGATGCCTATTAGTCTCACATTGTTCATCTTTTCATCATCTTGCAGGTGATGGATTATTCTTTCCTACATCTTCGTTGTTTTTAAGAGATTCTTTCTTACCTTTTCACTAGATGTCCCAGCATCTTCAAGATCTGAAACTCTGTCTTCACTTTCACTTAAACAGTTTTACAAGCTTGTGATTGAGGTTTTAATTTCTTCTATATCTCTTTGACTCTGCTTTATGCAATCTATTTCTTGCCTGTATTGCTCATGCAAGGAATCCATCATTTTCTAATCTCCTCTATTTTTTATCAATGTCTTTTTTAGATGCAGTTATGAATTCTTTTACTGCAGTGTTTTTTCAGATTGGGTTTCCTCACTATGTTTCTGTAGTTGCTTCTTTACTTCAGATGCTATGAGTTCTGAGAATTCTTTTTTTATTACAGAAAATTTGCTTATTTACTATCGATGCTATTAATTCATGCATTTGAGCCGAGCTAGTGTCCTCCGCACTTTTTCTGCGTGGGCATTGGGTTTCCTCCATATGTTTCTGCATTTGATTCTTTAGTGCAGGTATTATTAATTCAGGGATTTCTTTTTTTATTTCCAATCTGAGTTCCTCTATACCTTTCTGCAGCTGTTTTTTTTTTTTTATTTCAGAAGCTGTTGATTCATTCTTTCAGCTGTGTTATTCCCAATTTTTTCTGTTTTAGTGTTCTCTGCACTTGTTATGGGTGGCCTTGGGTTCTGCGGTTGCATTTTGTTCCTTCTCGTCATTTTGAGTAGCACTGTCTTCAGACCTTTGTTGTAGATCTTCGTTGTAGTTATAACCTTTGCACGTACTGAAGTTCAGGTGCAGATCTACAATGTTTGGATTTATCCAGCTGCGCCTGGCTTGGGTCTGGCTGCTGTGATCAGCTCCTTCCTGCTGCTGCCCTTGAGGGTCAACCTGTGTGCCCCTCTGGCAAGATTTTCTGCTCCTGGATTAGCTGGATGGTTCTACCCTCTCCACTCCCTGCATTATTTGCAGCTGCAGGGTTACAACCCAGGCCTGTATGCCAGGTTTGAGCTGAGCCTGGAGGGGACAAGTTGGAGTAGGGGGGAGAGGCAGCTCTCCCACACACTCACCCGAGATGGGCTAGGACTGGGTCTGGGGCTTTTTGGAACGCGGCAGTATTTCCTACTCGGAGGGCAGGGCAGAGGAGGTGCTGAGGAGTGTTGGGGGCAGTCCCAAGGGGGTGGAAGAGGGTCTCACCCATGCTGCGCCTGGGATGTTACCAGTAATAGGTCCCACAGGGGCAGGGTAGCTGGAAGCTCTCCCACACACTCACGGGACCTTCGCCTGGGGGTTTCTGAAACGTGGCCCCTACAATATTTAAATGGCAATGGAATACCCATCTCTAACAAAACTAAACAAAAAAGGGGATACAAAGGAATGACCATTCTGTATCTGTATATACAAAATAGGATATATATATAT
>NW_004524616.1:7706799-7708619 GCF_000260255.1 Octodon degus
AGTCCCCTACAGCTCAACATAACAGCATGGCTTTACTTCATATATTTCGTTTTTATACTTTTCTGCTGGGTGGTTAAGGCCAAGGTAAAGCAGGACCTATGCAACAAGAGTTGTAGCTTTTGAGTCTGATAAGGTCAGTGAAATCCCCTCAGGATATATTCTGACATCCTGTACCTCAGATTGTTTGTCAGTGTCAGCCATGTGGATGAGTCACAGCCATTGTTTGGCCAATGTGTTCTCTGTGAAAGCCTGAGAAAATGTTTTCTCTCCATGTGACTCTCCTTCTCACATTCTACATCATTGATCACTTTCCTCTTTGGCCCCATAATCTCCTTGATTGGAAAATTTGGGACACTGCCGAGTTGCATGATGTTACAGTACAAGTTCTCATTTGTCCTGAGGCTTAATTTACCTTGGAAGGCTAGGGCCAAAATGTGGGCATTACTTGCAGCCCTCCTTTTCATCTAATTTTGGCCTGCAAACTTAAGTTGTTAACCATCCAGAAGAAAAGCTTATTGTCATTACCATACAACTTAGGCTGTTAAGCTTAAATTCACTATCTGTCTGCATATCAAACATCTTAGGCATAATTTGGAACAGGTAGTTTTCATCAAATATCGATATGTTGAACTTTAAGTCCCTACAGAAAATGATAAAAAACATTTCAAAATTAGAATATATTTTAAAAATAGGCATAAAGAATTATATACTTCCTATCTTTACACATAAGTCCAAAAATTTCACCATATACAACTTTGAAGCAGAAGAGTCCCACAATATTCCTTTTCCTGTCTTTTGCTTTCATTCACCACTCCCTTCTTTTTGAACAACCATCTACATGAGAGACCTCATAGCAGCAACTGGCATATCATGACAAGCAGCCCGTATTCAGAAGACCAAAATGACAGGTACTCCAAGCATGAAACTACTATTACAGATTACCAACTGCAGTACAGTAACTTAGTTCACAGGTATCAGTACATATAGTTAGTCAGGGTGAGAATCTTTCCAATGAACTGCTAGATTAAAAAAATCTTCTGGAGATTCTCAGGATCATTGCCTTGCCCATCTTCTACATATAACTGTATGCCTTGACATTGTCATGTTTCCTAACTCTTCTCCTTTCCCTCTCTTGATTAGTTAGTCCTCGAGATCCTGCTTCCCTTTTACTTGTATTATACATTTCTATTTGTATTTCTTCTTTTGAGTTCTTAAACTAGGGAAACTATATGATATTTACACATGTGTGTATGATTTATTTCACTTATGAGTATATGTTCAAGTGGCATCCACTTCAATATAAAGGCTTCGAGTTTATCATTCTTAGTAGCTGAATAATACTCTATTGTGTAAAAATACCACATCTTTTTCAACCATTCTTAAAGTGATGGGCATCTTGATTGTTCCCAAGAATTGGCTATCACAAATTGTGGTGCTATAAACATAGGCACACATATGACACTATGATATGATGTTTTCAGATCCTCCAGGAAAATTCCCAGTAGAGGAATAGCTTGTTTAAATGGGATTTCCAGTCCAAATTTTCTAAGGAGTCTCCATACTGATTTCCATAACGATTGCACCAGTCTACATTCCCATCAGCAGTGGAGAAGGGTTCCTTCCTTTTTCCCCCACAGCCTCTGCAACATTTGTTGTTGGGTGATTTCTTTATGATGGCCGTTTTTTCTGGGGTGTGATGATATCTCAATGTTTTTTTAATTTTCATTTCGTGGATGGCTAGTGATGTGGAGCATTTTTTCATATAATTATTCGCTTCTTTAATTTCTTTTTTTTTGTTATCCATTTTTTTTGTTTATTTT
>NW_004524616.1:7713092-7717406 GCF_000260255.1 Octodon degus
AGCGGATATCATGTCTGCATCTTGTACTATGAATAACCACTAAGGAGAAAACAATATTCAATGTATTGATTATTGAAATTGTCCTATTAATTGGTTTTGAAACTGTCCCATTACTGTTTCTCAATAAAATTAATAAAAAGAATATTGCTTAAGCAACTGTTCTTGAAATCTTAGTGACTCCTCATAGGTTTGTCGCACTTCATACCCAGTTTCTGATTTTCCTCCCACCTTGTTGGTTGCTCTATAAAATTTCCTTTGAGAAGTGGGCTCACAGGCAACCCACTTTCTGGCCTCTTTTCAGTGCCTTTTAGACAGAAGCTTTGTTTCCCTCAATAACCATTTCCTGCTTTTAACTTCCTTTGTTTCTTAGAACTCATTGGTTGATTTTTTGACACACAAACTTAGTGTATCAGATGTCTAACAGGTTGGGAATTTTAGTAATTCTATTATATTATTTGGAGGTTCTATATTATCCTTGTATCAAGAGGAATAATCTCTAAAATATTTAATACTAAAAACAATTATCCCTCTGAAATAAAAATGCAGTAGAAAAGGGGCAAAGGAAATGTATAGGTACTTTGCAAAAGCCCAAATGCCCAATTAGTCCATAAAATAAAAACCTGGCCATTAGAACAATTTAAATTAAAAGAGAACTGAAATTCTATCTTATTCTATGAACAATGTCTATTATGAATTTAATAAGTTATACAATAACAAATGTTGACAAATCTTCAGGGAAAAGAAAACTTTCTATGTTATTGATGGGAACGTAAGTGAGTTCAACGACTGTGGAAATCATTATGGAGATTAATCAAAAATCTAAGAACATATACTGCACGGGGCCAGGGATATAGCTCGGCAGCATAAGCACCTTCCTGGCAAGTACAAGGTCCTGAGTTCAATCCCTGGTATCACAAAAAACAAAACAAAACAAAAAAACATATTTCACATTTTCCCATCTATTCCCTTGTTAGGTATCTGTCCAAAACAATTAAAGGCATCATACTCCAGTGATGCCTGCATGACTTATAATGAGTAAATCTTGCAAGTGGTCTATTTGTCCATCAATAGATACATTCATGAAGAAAATGTGGTATTTACACCCAGTGGAGTGCTGCTCTGCTACAAAGAAGAATATATTTGATTTATTTTTAGGAAAATGAATGCATCTTGAGATCATAATATTAAGTGAAATAAGTTAGACACACAGGCTTAAATGTCACACAATTTCTCTTACATGGAAAACCCAACATATACATAAGTTAAAGAACAAAACAAAAGGTAGATAATAAGAAATAGGGAGGGTTTTTTTCACAATGGGGATCAAGAGACATGGAGGAGGGAAGGAAGAAATGGAAGGAAAAGGAAATGAGATGTTAAAAGAATTAAGATGTGCTATGTGCATGTACCAAATTCTCACAATGAATACAGCCGGTATATACTGTGCTAATAAAAAAAAATTCATTTATGTCTTTGGTACAGGGCCTCACTATGCAGCTTGGACTCAGAGTGATCCTCCTGTTTTCAGCCTCCCCAGCACTAAAATTAGACTCCTTCACTGGCTCAGCACACCCCAGGAGCAGGGCTGGTGTGGTATGTGGGACTAGGTATCGAACCCTGGTTCCTGTGCTTGCCAAAGCAGGTGCTTAGTTCACTGAGCTATCTTGCTAGCCCCTAATAAAAATTTAGAACATTGAAAAGGAACAGAAAAACTGACTAGCTTGATAACTTTTATAATTACCATTGGCCATCTTCCTGCCATGATGGAAACACTATAAAACTGTACAGTGCCACCATCCATATTTCAATCTAACTTTGCTACGGGTTAAGAGTCTCACTGTGAAAATGTTGCAGTCCTGTGTCGCCCCACTAGCAATTAGATATTTATTGACATCTGGCCAGTGTATGATCCAATTATAAAATCCCACCTCAAGGGCGTGAAATTGAATACTATTTCTGGTAGCAATTATTTTAACCTAGGTTTCTCCTAAAGCCAACCCAAAACAAAGATCCAAGTGTATTCCATTCACTTGGGAGACTTTTCAGGAAAAGTTTGGGACCTGGGAAATTAAGAAAGGGAGGTAAAGACATCTGGTAAAGCATATGTGTTCTCAGGCAAGTTATCACTGTAATTAACTGGTGCTTAATTTTGCTTGAGAGCCAGTTTAAAATACCTGGCCTCAAGCCAGGCCATCTAAGTGGTGAAAGAGCTAGGATATTAATATATTAAAATCCCTGATTACACACTTGAAGGCACAATCCTCTGTAATTCTAGCATATACAGATGGCACAAGTTCAAAATTGCAGACACAGATCTAGAGAAAGATGTGTAAGCTAAAAGGTAAAGCTAGCCAACTCACAGTGCAGTGTAAAGGCCTCGCTTTGGGTCAAACAGCGTCTGCTACAACTTGCTCATATTACAGTGTTGTGAGATTTAAATAGGTCGATACATAAGCTATAATATTTATAACAACAGCTGTCACAAAATAAATGCTTCACATATGGTTGATTTCACTGTTGTGTTCTGACATGTCACACTGACAGTTATTTGGAGTCCATTGACGTAGGTACACTGTGTACATTGCTGAACAGATCATGTATAAGAAAGCTAAATATCACACCATCAAAACTTGGCACAGAAGATGATAAAGCCACGTTTGTCCTCATTTTGACATAAGATACAATCTTTACATGTCGTAATTTATGTTCTTCTTGAAAGAATAGGAGTCCTTCTAAATATATTTAAGAAAATTGCCAGTGAACATGAATGAGATTAAGAACTTTGGGGAGGAAGATCTCTGTCAATTGACTGTCACAAGTCTAACAATTTTGAACTAGAATTTTATTCCCCTTTATAAGCTAAATTTGCTCTTTTCTATGCATTCACTTTGCCATGGAATAGGCTTACCAAGACATCCTGTTATTTGGCTTGTTCAAAAGCTCTTTTGTCACAGAAATCTTGAAATGAAATTTTGACATGTGATTATAATTGATTTCTTCTGAAAAGATTTTGCTTTTGCTCTTTAATATTGATATTATTGGAATTATAAAGAGTCAATATCAAATACTACCTTCTTTCTTGCCCAATTTAGAATAACTGAATTACAAATGCCTCACAAATTGCATATAGAGCAAAAGGAGGGCAGGCATACTGCTCAAGGACATGTACTCATGTGCTCCTGAACTGAATTTACTTTAATCTGCAGCATAAACTTCCTAGAGCACTGTCACTCCTCTAACCCAATTTCCTGAGACAAACTAAGGTGACTAGATTATTGCATGACAGAAAGTGGATGAATGGACAAGTGCCCAAAGTAGGAAAGGTTCCTGTGGAACAAGGGATAGGTAAGAATGCATGTTAACAGAGATCACACACACACACACACACACACACACACACACACACACACACGCACACACACACACAGACAGAGAGACAGAGAATCAGAGATAGAGAAACACAGAGAGAGGCACAAAGCGACAGAGACAGAGAGACTGAGACTTAAAAGAACTCCATAATTCTCTAGTTAGATCAATCCTCTTTCCCCTGTAACAAAGGAAAGACCTCAGAGAGGCCCCCTCTAGTGAAGGATCCTGGAATATAATCAATGTGAGGAGTAATATAAGGACAAAATTGTTTTCTTCTAAAGAAACAGCATCAAAAAGAATGTTTTTGTAAATTAATTGTTAATAAACAGTAGCATAATGGCTCGCTAGATACTAGTGCATTTAAGTGATTAATCATGCTGTTTTTCCATAATAAGAAGCCAGAATCACCCACTGAGTACAGAATGCCTGGAAATGAATAAGCACTGCTGGAACACAGAGGTAGAATTTTAGGATTCTGGGATGTGACTTCCTAAAGGTATAGGGTACCTTTTAAAGCACCAGAAGATACAGATTTCACTGAGCTTAAAAACCCAACAGGAAATTAGACTGACATTAACTGGGTCATAATACTATTCCTACCATGCATCATGCATGATGGAACTTTTTCCCTACCTGCTGAGCTCACTCTCCCTTTTTGCAGGGTTTGGTGGTTTGGCCAGACAGTTGATTTTCTAAGGCACATCTGGCTATGTCATTAACTGTTATTCCTGAATGTTTTGGCTATTGCCAGAGCGGTCTGCTAGTTTAAAAAGAAAAAAAAAATCAGAGTATCATCTTGGGAAAGATTGTTCTTGCAGACTGTTCTGTACCCAATTCAGCAAACCTGACAAAACTATTTTTATTTATTTTTATTTTTTATTTATGAGAGAGAGAGAGAGAGAGAGAGAGAGAGAGACAGTAGTGTGTGTGTGTGGCCAGCTCAGC
>NW_004524616.1:7717621-7733701 GCF_000260255.1 Octodon degus
TTATAGACATCAAAATGCTTTTAATTCCAAAGGTTATTCCAACAGAGTTTCGCTTATGGAAGATAGAAAACATGCACTAAAATCATCTTCCTTAAAATTTCTCATGAAAATGAATATAAGTAGAAACTCTTGTTCATTGCATCTTCCCACTTCTTAATTTTCTCCTTTTTGCTGAGTTTGGATATTTTGAGTGTTCAAGGTAGAGGAGGTATTTCTAGTACATGACTCATCTCCAGGTAGCTGACAGAAAATGTCAGAAATTGTACATTTACTCCCAGTGTAAATGCACAACTCTCTTCTTGGTATAATTTCATTGTCCTCAAAGTTTTTATTAACTGCAATAATACTTCATAAATGTGAAAACAATATTTTTACTATTCTCTATGTATCACTCTTGTGTTTATGGTAATGTATTTCATCTTCCCAATTCCCCTCCAAATTAGGGCTTGTGTTCAATGATCCCTTAATGCCTGATGTCTTCATAGGTGAGCTTTTTCAGAAGTAGCTGGATTCAGAGTGTGTGACGCTGAGATTTGATTCATAATACAATGGTAGAGTCAAAGGCAGTAGGATTAAGGGTGTGAGTGCCACCTCCCTAAGTAGCCTAGATAAGGTATAAGGGAGAGAAAGAGCTATGGCTGTTCCTTGTTCCTTTGCCATGTCCTTCCTACCATGAACCCCTTTTCTTCTGCGATGCCACCCTCATTGGTGCCAGCCAACTATGGACTGAGACTTTTGCATGCTGGGTTATTTTGACTCAGAAACAAGAGAAGAGTAACTAAGGCAGGCTCTATTTTATGTACATTGTAAAGATGTAACCTGAGGCACCAAGAAGTTACCCAAGTAAGTGGTAGGGCTGGGATAGGTGGCAAGCAGTGTGGCTGCTGGAGCCTGGGTTTCTATCCACTAAATTATGCTATCTCTGCACTTTTTTTGCTCTTATCTGAGAGAGAGCTAAATAAACATCCTGCCAAAACAGAGAGAAGAGATGTTTCCATCATAACCTCTCCTCCTTTCCTTACTCTTCTTCTCTTGGTATCTGAACAGTGGCAGAGAGCAGGAAGGAAGCTGCAGCTGCAGGAAGCTGGCAGCATTTCCCAGGAAGACACAGAGAAGGCCGGATTCTGAGTGGACAAACTCTTTAGTTAAGAAAACAAATGCAAGCAAAAAACAGGAACTTTAGTTTTAGTTCCACCATTAAACTTATAAGTACCTAATTTTCTTCATTCGCAATATACAGTTCAGGTCCACAAGCCACCTAAGAGTCAAAAATGGGGGAAATGAAATCAAACCAATTCTCAATAAATTAATCATGTTGCCTGTTACCACCAGGTTCCATGTCCAAAGCATTGCATGTTTTCCTAACTTGACCTCACTCTTGTTCCTTCTGCATAAGTGGTCGTCTTAAAGTCTTGCACTGCTGTCCCGAAGCCCCAAAGCGCTTCAAGAACACCGATTCGAGCTTCTGGCTACTTTATCATTCTCATTTTCCTCCAATTAACAACTTGCCAGCCTCACTGGGCTTCTTCCAGGTTTCTTCACACACTGTGTTTCTATATTCCAAAGCTTATTTGCACCTGTTTTCCTTTCCTTCAGTTAGATGTGAAAGTAACTCTCCTATAATCCTTCAGATTTTAATGTTAAAACTTTAATAGAGACTTTCTGTCACTTCCCACTCACATGGAAGCATTTTTATTTGCTTCTCTATTTATCATTATTTCTATTCTTTTTTTTAAATTATAACAATTTGTTTTAATACAGCCACTTGTGTTAACACTTAAATCGTCTGTTCTCTGGGCAGAACACAAAGCGCTCACATCACAGCAAGACACCGAGTAGCCGCCACCAGGTGGCGGCAACGCACAGCAGGAAAGAGTGGCTTTCCATTACAGGACCGGCCTTCAAAGGAGTTCGCTGAGCTTATTCAAATGACTCGACAATAACCCTCCTGCATTTTAAGGCTTTAAATCTGAAGACCTACCTTCGTTTTATAGATTCAGATTTTTAGACCCTCGAAGAGTTATAAAGTTTTATCATACTGTTCTGATTTTTTTTTAATGTACTATTTTATTATTACAGAGTCTCACAAAAATTTAAAGTATCTCAAAAAAAGGAAGCTAGACTACCACCCTCCAGCTGCAGAACTGGGGAAGACAGGGTGGTGTGAGCTGCTTAGCTCATTCGGGGCAGTGTGAAGCTATGAGAAAAGAACCACTCTAAAAACAGCAGATGTTTCTGTAGGAGCCCAAAGAACAGGGGGCCCTGAAGATGCGCCACCTCTTCCAGAACACTTTAAACAGGCCCTCAGCACGTCAGGATTTCATCTTATGGCTGCGTCGCTTCCCAAGTGTGTGGAATTTGTCAAAAGCTTCAACCTGCCTATGCTGGTGCTGGGAGGAGGTGGTTACACCATTCATAATGTTGCCCGGTGCTGGACGTACGAAACAGCTGTGGCGCCAGACACACAGATCTCTAATGAACTCCCATACAATGACTACTTCAAATACTTGGGACCAAATTTCAAGTTTCACATCAGTTCTTCCAATATGACTAAATAGAACACTAATGAGTACCTGGAGAAGATCAAACAGCGGCTTTTTGAGAAGTTGAGAATGCTGCCCCACGCACCTGGGGCTCAAATGCACGCAACTCCTGAGGATGCCATTCCGGAGCAGAGTGGTGACAAGAATGGAGAAGACCCTGACAAGCGCATCTCAATTTGATTTGAACTTACACAGTAAACAACAGTTCACAGATGAGAGGATCAGAGTATGTTTCTGATGAACTAGGTATGTCTTACTTGTAATGAACCACAATTCAAAGTAACGAACATACACATCTCAACATAAAAGACTATTTTAATAATTTGGTTAAACTGAAACTCGCTTTGGATATAATAACTTACTTCCCTATCACCTAAATTGTTCAGCAAAAAGTGAGTTATTCAATTCCCTAGATATTATGAAAAAGATGCAAGTTGCCAGAAAAATAAGTTGCATTCAATGTTCCCACATAAATTCAGTTTTATGAATAGGTTTTAATATGTAACAGTGTTTTAATAATAAACTTAGGAACACTTTGCTTTCTCTTCCTGAGAAATGACAACTTTCCTTTATGAATACAGCATAATCACAAGTATTTCAGTATTGGACTCAAAATGATCTGAGTTAAACCCCAAATTTTAGTCATGTCTCTTTAGACAGGCTCTTCTGGTTTAGTTTGCTTCTCTTTAAATCGGATAATAAGGCCAGAAAATAGTATTTTTAAGAAGATATCACTGTCTTCCTTAGACAAAAAACATTTATTATACTTAGCTTTTCTAAATAAATTATATTCTGCTACAAGATATATATAGATTAAATATCAACAGATAATCTGCTAACATCAACAGAATCTCTCTCTCTCTCTCTCTCTCTCTCTCTCTCTCTCTCTCTTTACTTTAGGGAAAGGTCTACAGGGTGTTCAGGGTCTCACTACGAGATGGACTCATAGTGATCCGCCTGTTTACAGCCTCCCAAGAGCTGGGATTACAGGCGGGTGCCACCACACCCAGTCTCAATTGCCATCGCAGCACACCCTGGGGGCAGGGCTGGTACAGTCTCTTTTTTCTATTACTAAAATAAAGATTATTTCTAAGTCACATTTAAATAAGAAATAGTATTAAAAACTTGAAGTTAGAAGATTTACTATTCATTAAAACTAAAAAACAAATACATTGGAAACAATTTTGTCCTGTTCCTGTAAAGGCCTGGCACAAATACTCATTTATTTTCCAACCTATGGATAATTAGGAAACAAAGGGACTTAATGCAAAAGAACATAAAAAAATTATTTCTATATCAACAGGAGTGTTAGAGGGGCAAAGGAACTGGTACTATGATTAGATTCCACAGCTTAGTGGCAGCAGAAATTCCCACTAATTGTATAGTAGGAAGTAATATGTGACAGCTGAGACAAGTTGCAGCTTTAACAATAAACCAGCCTAAAGCCAGAGCTCCAGCTGCTTAAGCTCTTAAAATGAAAGCAACACATCTAAGATTCAGGGTGGTTTACACCAGTATTCTCATGAACGTCTGCATGGAAAGTGAAGGTTACAACAATATGAAGTATACTTCTTTATTTTCATCTATAGCTAATTGACAGACGTGACAGAGACCTGGTCTTAGAAACTGGAGACCTGGGTTTTCATTCTGACCTTGCTTTTCCGGATCAACACAAACTGTGCTGTGGGAGCCACTGAGTCTCAGTCACTAAAACCTGACTTCAGATCTTCTTACCTGTGAAATTAGAAACTGGAGTAAAAGATCTTTCAACTCTGAAGTTCTACTGAGCTCTTAATTCTCTCACTTCAAGCATTAAATTTGTTTATTCACTCCATAAGTCAGTTATTCATCGATAAAATCATTGATTTTTATACACCAGACATGGATACTGTTTATTCAACAACAAATATAGAATGATCCAGGAATATGTCTAAGTATGTGTCAGGTTCTGTTCTTACTTCTGAGAACATAGAAGTGTAAAACAGGGCAGGGTTAGAAAAAGAGAAAGAAAGATTCCTGCTACCCTGTGACTTATACCCTGAAGGGGAAATTGGTTTGAAAAAAAATGCATAAAATATAAGATGTTAGAGAATAAATGCTACGAATTAGACAAAGAGGCAATGTCAAGTGTTGAAACTTTGGATCTCACTGAAAAGGTGATTTTAGATCAAAGACTTAAAAAAAAAAAAACGAGAAAGCTATCTACAGGATATCTGGAAGAAGATTGCTTTAGGGAAAGAGGCCAAATAATACCAAGGTATATAAGGCAGGTCCAAGGGCTGACATAGAGACCAAGGTAGAAGGAGCATATTTTATGAGGGCCAAGCATTAGGAGGTGAGGTGTATGTTATTCAGTTCTTAGAGCACTAAGGTGTCGCTCAGATTGGAGAAGTATTTGATGAAGGGATACTTACACTGAGCAGAGGTGAGGGATTCCCTTGGAGAGGGCAAAACTTTAAATATAACAACATGGAGGGAACTGTCCTTATGTGTCCAAAGAAGAATGGAGAAGAGAGGAGAAGGCACCCAATAGGGACTGAAGCCATTACACTAAAGCAGTACTCCTGCCAATGGAATACCGGGCAAGGAGTGTTATGGTTGGAACCTGCAATCTCACCCAATGACTCTTGTGTGAAAGGCTTGGTTTCGAGTGCAACAGGATCCAGAGATAGGGCTTTGAGGAAGTGCTTAAGTTGTGAGGGCTCTGACATCGTCAGTAGATGACCCATGGATGAGTTTTCAATGTGATACACTGCTCTGAGGTGAGGCAGACTTAGGAGATGAAACTTAGCTGGAGAGAATTAGTTCTTGGGAGCTGTATCTTGTCTAGTGTTTCTATCTTCTCTCTTGTTGTCTCTCCCCTTTGCACTCTGCATTAGGTGAGCCATTTGGGCCCAGAATGCCTTTCTACCATCATGTACTCCCACTCTACAGCCCAGCAGCCAAAGACTGTAGAGTAAAACCTCTGGAACCATGAACCACAATAAATCTTTCATCCTTTACATTGACCTCCCTAGGTATCTTGTTACCCCCATGGAAAGATGACTCACAGAGGGATAGGGAAATAAATACCTAACCTATCTCTTTCATCCTAGATTTCCATCTTTTGGCAATGTTCTCCACTGTCCAAATCCCGTCAGATGTGAGAGAGTAAGGAAACTTTGGGATCATCAGAGAGGCTAGCTTTCTTGGGCACCAATCAGAGTAGACAAGGAAAGGGCAGATCAGAAGAGCAAAAGTATACAGCACATGTGGTCAGACAGGAAGCATATTGAGACCTTTTAGAGCTGAGAAGTTCATAATTAGGATGTAAGATTTATTAGAGGTCGATCCAGAGAAAATTTTCAAAAACATCCTAAAAATTCTTAGATCCATTCTATAATAATTTTCACATTTATTTAGTCAGTTATTTGGTTATATATATAGAGGTACAGATATATGATGTATACATATATGCAATATATATATATATATATATAGATGAATATATCATATATATTTATATATCAATGACACATATTCATGTATATATTGAGAAAGAGAAAATATATGTATACTTTTCCCAATGTGTAGCATACTGCCTCTAAATAATCCAGCCTATATATCTCAAAATAAGAACACTGTGCTATCGAATCACTACCCACTCATTTAATTTAGAAATTACTAACAATAATAATGTCTAACTGTGTCACAGACAGACCCCATCCGAAAGTTCTCAACTCTCTCAATATGGATCCTATTTGATGACATGCTTGCCTTTAGATTTCCTGTCTCCTTCACTCTGAAATAGTCTGACAGCCTTTGTGTGTCTTTCATTTCTTTATGTTTTAAAGAGCACAGACTGTCCTGTAGAGCATCTTCACCATGGGCATTCTTTCATGACCTCTCTCAGGCCATTCTTCCTAAGAACTCTCCTAATGGAATGGAGGAGGAATCCATAATAGGTTCAAATGAGTAAGAGGGATGAAAACAGAAACAGTGGATAAGATAACCCTTCAAAGATATTTTTCTGTAAAGAGGAAACCATCCTCCCACTTGGATTTCTTATTAGGATGGAAGAAATGATAGTGTAATGATTTGCAGATGTGAATGATGACAAAGAGAAGTAGAAAGACTGAGGTCATAAACAGTAATAGATTAAATGCAGCATCTGGGAAGGACACAGGTTAACAGGCAGATGTGGAAAAATTGTTGACATTTTCCTCTAGTTCAAGAGAAAGTGAATTAATCATTCAGCGGAGTGCATAAGTAAATGGGCATAAGGAGTGCTGCGTGATTTCCTGGCAAGTGTCAGGGTTACTAATTGTGTTCTAAAAGTGGGATGTGTAAGCATGGTTGTACAATTTTTCCTTAGTTACTTTTGGCTACAGAGAATTGACTTGATTAGTGTTATAACCAACGAAAAAAGTTGAAAGAACATAGAGAATGATTTTGAGGCTTTTTTATGGGAAGTAGGTGTGATTGGTGGTAAAATTTAAGTTACATGATTAGAGCAAAGATTTCAAAGTCCTGGTAAAATCCTAGGGTGGAGGTAGTGGCATTACAAAGATTGAGCTAGAGATACAAAGTCAGAAGGGAGCAATTTTTTTTGAACTGAGACTATGAAAGATTGCAGTAATTTACAGTGACCAGGTCAAGGGGAGGCTAAAAATATGTGGCGTAAGAGTTTAAAATATGTCAGAGACAAGCAGAGCTTAATACATTTGTGTGGGTGTGGAGCCCATCAAGAGGTAAAGTTAGAGATTTGCAGTTGTACAGAATCAAATATGCAGGGAGTGGAGGACAGTATTCTAGTGTGGTCGATGAAAACAGTAACATTGGCCACGCAAAGTATAGCCTGGCAGCATGAGATGGAAAACTGGAGGTTGAGAGTTAGAAAAACAATGGTCTACAAGCAGCAGTAAGCTCCGGCGAAGATGCTGATTCCCACTCATAGATCACTGTACCAGACTGAGCATGAAAACAGCCGTCCCTTAGAGGGCAGTAGAGAGAGGAGTGACCTCAACTGGGGTTAGTATAACCTAGGGCAGAAGGGAAATGAATGCTTGCAGAAATAGAGGGTGATACAGTAGATACTTTAAAAATAAAAAAAAATAAAAAAAAACTTTAATTCCAGGAAGGTATATGAAAGTTCCTCCAAAATCCATGGAGACATAAAAGATGATCAGAAAAAGCATAACACAGAGGCCTCTGGAGGCAAGAAGGCGGGTGAAGGAGACCCAGTGGGAGTTGAGCCAGCATCACCTTGGAGACCTCTGCATGCGGATGAGGACACGGTGAGAACAGGGGTCTGAGCTAGGCAATGGCAAAAAGCAGAATATTGAGAGGGATGACGGAGACTCTGCAGTTCTATGCAGGGTTCAGAGGCCTCTACTTGACTTCTGCTGCTGGAAGCGCAAAATCTCACAGTGACACAATTATCCTAGCAGCTCAAGGGCACTGGTACAGAGAGGTGATCTTACCTTATTCTCACAGGCTGCCTTTAATGCCTACTGAAAGACATAGTAGGGCACATTGAATGATATAAATATCCTCTTTAAAGTAGTAGGACACTTTTAATAATGTAAATATCCACCTTTAAAATGTAGATGTTGGACCAGAGATATAGCTCATAGGCACAGCAAGTGCAAGGTCTTGAGTTTGATTTCCAATAGTAATAAAATAAAACACATATGTAGGCTGATGTGACTAAATACACATATAGTCCCACTGGAAGGCAGGAAGTTCCTGGTAAGCTGGAAGGCAGCTTCAGCTACACAGTGATTTCAAGACCAGCCTGAACTACATAGAAAGACCCCATCTTGAAAAACAGAAAAATAAAAAGAATATGTGTGTATGTGAACATGTGGCAAAATAGCTGACCTCTTTGGCAGTACTTCCTAAAATAAAAATGTTAAACTATAGCAGGAAAAGTGGCACACACACCTTTCTAGAGAATAAGCCTCGTTTTTAGTTCTTCTTCCAGGGAATAAAAATAATGATATAAATTCTCTCTGGGGAACCCTGGTGAATTCAGCCCTCCAAGTCTCCACTTTCCAGTCTGTGCTCATAAGGAAACTTGTCTTTTTAGCCAGGATCAATAAGAAGTGAATTGCTGGTGAGCAGGAAGTACTTTGCCTCTAAACCTGAAAAGCATTCTCTCTTTCTCCATCTATCAGTGGTGGCCCTTTGAGTTCCCCATACATGTGAGAGGATGCAGAGTACCTTTTGATAGACTTCCCAAGAACTTCTTAGAAACAGGGACCCCAGAAGGAACTGAGTGCCTGTCTTAGGACGCTGTATGTATGGCTAGGGAAAATAGGAGGGATTGTTAGTGGTGGTATCTTTCCCCACCGCCATGAACCTTCTTACACATTCTGAGCAAGATGATGGGAGAAAATGTTAGCTTGCAGGTCCCAGAGGAGATGCATGGTGTTGTACTTGAAAGGTAAAAGAGATAAGGGGACAGTGTGGAGTTCAGAACAAAATGAAGGAGAAATAAAGAATGGAAACCATCTGGCCTGAGAGCTAAATGATAAACAGGGGCAAGCCAGAAAGAGAGGGAGCCTGCAAGATGCTCCTGTAATGGTTTTAATGACTTTGTTTCATGGCAGTTGAAAAGGTGAGAGTGAAAAGAACTGAGAAAGACTTCATTAGAAAGTTTTAGAATCAATTTATTAGAATGATTTTCAATGTTAAGTGGTTACAAATTCTGTCCTAAGATTCCATTTTCAACCTTGGCAAAGCATTTCAAAGGGTTTCTTAATTCAATGGTATACTACTTTGTAATTTCTTACATCAAAACATCTTCTATTCTTTTACATTTATTTTGCTTAATGACATTTCTGGCACCGACACACAATTTTAGTAAGTAGTCTGCTCTAAAACAGACTTTATTTCTTTTTAAATAATCTAAAGTGTTAGCAAAGAAGACTAAAACAAAAAAAACATAAAAAGCACAATGATTATAGCATGATACCTCTAAGCTATAAAAGAAGTAGTTAACCCAATTTACTTCAGCAAATTGAATGGGGGCTGGTTAATTGTGCCTCTACGCAATCTATGGATATTTAGACAGCAACCGTCAAAGAACAGTAGTCATGGGCCTTCGCTATCCCATGGCCATGGGCCTCAACAAGGGCCACAAGGTGACTAAGAATATGAGCAAACCACGGCACAGCTGCCATTGCTGATGCCTCACCAAACACACCAAGTTGATGCAGAACATTATCCGGGAGATCTGCAACTTCGTCCCCTATGAGTGGTGCACTATGGAGCCTCTCAAGGTCTTCAAGGACAAACACCCCCTCAAGTTCATCAAGAAAAGGGTGGGGACGCACATCCATGCCAAGAGGAAGCGCGAGGAGCTGAGCAATGTGCATGCTGCCATAAGGAAGGCAGCTGCCAAGAAGGACTGAACCCCTTTGGAAAAAAGCTTTGCAGAAAGTTAAAAAAAAAAGTATGGACATTTATTCTGCAGAAATAATGTTGATGTACCTACCAGGTTAAGATATATATATATATTATCTAAAGCATAATAATACATATTTTTCCTTGTTATTTTGTCCTTTATCTTATGCAAACAATCCATATATCTTTCTTCTCAAATTTCTGTACCCTTGGGGCTGGTGAGATGGTTCAGTGGTCTAAAGCACCTACTTAGAACAAGCTTAGCAAAGCACAGGGACCGCGGTTCAATCCCCCAGCACCACATGCCAGCCAGCCCCGCCCCCTGGTGGGCTGAGCTGGCCACACACAAATAAATAAATAAATAAATAAAAATTCTGTACCCTTTGGTGAGGACTGGATTGCTTCACCGAGACCATGTGCTGAATAGCTCCCCTGAAGTTCCATGTGCATACTGAACATGTTCCCTTAGTTATCACGGTCCACTTGGTCTGCTCATGGCCAGATGGAGTGCATGTTTTGCGATCCTGATACATCAAATTGAGGACATTAAATTCTGGGTGAGTCTTGCATGAGTGAAATGTAGGTCCACCAACTGAGGGATGATGACTCAACTTGGCTGTGAATGGCGCCCACCAATAGGCCTGTAGTCTGAATGGAATAATAAGGAAAAGAAAGAAGTGACATGTCTGAAGAGTTCATTCTTTCTGATACACCATTTGCCATACATTGGTCTCCAATCCTCCACTTTCTTCAGCCTTCCATAACAGATTTCCACAAATAACCCTCCAGCGAGCCTACAGGACTTCAAGCTTGGACTGCGCTGCATCTTACTCCATTTACTTTCATTTTTCATCTTCTTGGTGGAGAAGATATTGGATCCTTTGCTCTGCAGTGTAGATGGCCATGGTTCACCCCTCACCTCTCTTACACTGCTGGAAAGTCACCAACTTCACATTAAATCATCTGCCTGATTCTTTTGTATTAAGCTAACATACTAGATGGATATTGGGACAATGTGCTCTCAATATATTTTCTTCAAAAAGAAAAAGGATTTCAATAAGTAGTTGAAGTCTTCCAGTTCATATGCAGCTAGTATGGGTGGGCCAGTGGTCCCGTGAGGCTTTCACAATATTCAGGATCATGAAGAAAGCTCCAGCCAGACACAGAGAAATGCCACTCTCACCTTTCCTGCCCATGATGAGAAGACATTCCTGGCACCAACCACCTCGGTAGTGTCACCTCAAGATAAGGCAAACCCAAAAGACCTGTGACCAGCTTTATCTAATTTATTTTTATTGAAATTGTGCTATTGGTCTCCTTAGGCCCCCAGCTATTTTTTTTATAATAAAATACTTTCTTGTCTCTGTCATAATGCATGAATCTTTGAAAAGCAATTATATCAAGTTTTTAATAAAGAATGCATGTGTCTAAATCATGCTAATTGTATATAGAAGATTTCCAATTGAACCTTTTTATTTTTCTTCCTAGACTTACCCACTAGGCTTAAACCTCAAGACTCTTCCTTTTTAATTTTGGACTTCTCTTCTGAAATAAGCCAGCACACCTCTGTACCTCCGTGATGTTCTGTTGAAAATGGCTCTTATTTGTGTGCCTACTTTAAGATAAGCAATTTTTAAGCTTTGTCTAGGATTATACATACAAGTTTTGTATTCGCTGGGCTTTTGCAAAGGTCGTCTTTCTCCATCATTTTCTCTACCAGTGTCTTCCATTATTCCTTGTAGAAATAAATTCATTTTTTCCCTTTTGTTTATTGTGCATCCACTTGTCTTTAACTCTCACCTATCCTGATACTGTTATATTTTATGACTACCACAAAGGATTTTTAAAAGTAGTTCTAAATTTTAAAAGTTTGCAATAATTATAGATATTTATAGGGCATAGTGTGTATTTCAATAGCTATATGTAATATACAATGGCCCATCCAGGGTATTATCATATCCATCACTTTAAACATATATTCTTTTTTAGTATTGGGAACACTTACATTTCTCTTTTCTAGCTACTTTGAAATATAGAATTAATTGTTACAGCCATAGATATCCTACTGTACTATAGAACATTAGAAGTTATCATTCCAACTGAACGCACCCCATTCTTGTCACCAGTACTCTCTCAACCCTTCCTAGGTTCAGATAACCACCATTATATTCTCTACTTCTGAGATCAACTTTTCAATTTCCATATGCAGTTTAAGATATATTATAACCCTTTCGTGTGACTGAGTTATTTCACTTTATGTAATGCCCTCCTTTTCTTTCAACTTGCCATAAATGTCAGAATTTCATTCATCTTTATGGCTGACAATATTTCATTGTATACAGGTGCTACATTTTCATTCTCCATTCATCCATTGATGGGACTTGGGTTGACTCTGTACCTTGGCTATTGTGAATAAGTGAAGTAAGCACGTGAGTGCAGAGGTTCCTTTCACAGAGTGATTTCATATCTTTTGGATCTATGCCAGGTATCTGGATTACTGGAATACCTAGGAATAACTTGAACCAAGGAAATGAAACAAGTATACAGTGGAAATTATAAAATATCAATAAAAGCAGTTGGAGATAACACACACAAAAGAAAGGCATAAAACACTAAAATACCAATGGCATTCTTTATAGAATTAGAAAAAGAAAGAAAAACACTAATAAAATTTGTTGGAACCACAAAAGGCCTGAGAGATTCAAAGTCATCCTGACCTAAAAGAACAAAGCTGGAGGTATTACAGAGCCTGACTTCAAAGTACGCCACACATCTCTCGGGCTGAAGAAATGATTCAGTGGCAGAAATGTTGCCTGGCATATGTGAAGTCCTGGGTTCAATCCCTAGAACTAGAAAAATAAAAAAAGTCACTAACTCAAGTCATGAGTGTCCCAAACTGCACAGTGTCATAAAAACTGACACAGAGGCTGGTATGCATGGTGGTGCATGCCTGAAATGCCAGCACTGTGGGAGGCTGAGCGAAGAGGATCACAAGTTGGAGCCTATCCTGAGAAAGTTAGTGATTTAGTGCTATCCTGTCTCAAAGTAAAAAGCAAAAGGGCTGGGAATGTACATAGCTCACTGTGAAGGCCTGGTTTCAATCTCTAATACTGAAAGAGTATTGCAAGCAAGCAAGCAAGCAAGCAAGCAAGCAAGAAAGAGGGTATACATTTAGACTAACAGGACAGAGTGGAGTACAGAGAAATTGTTCTAGGTATTTGCATATTTGTAGCCAATTGAACTTTACAGTCATCAAAGGCAATGTACATTGGAGAAAAATAGTCTCTTCAATAAATGACACTAGGAAGAGTGCTTATCACATGCTGTGGAGTGAAACTGGATGTCTGTCCCACCACATACAAAAATCAAATCAAAATGAGATGAAAAAACTGAAATGTATTTTTTTGTTTTAATCAATTAGTTTTTATTTAAAATAACAAAAGCAATACATATTAACTTCATTTAGGTGAAAACACCTTTCCTTACCTCATGAAATGTATTTCTTGAAATTATAAAAACACTAAATAAAATGGGAAATTCTCCAAGTCATTGATATGTGCAAATATTTTTTGAGTATGGCCCCCAAAATTGGGAACAGAAGCAAAAATTGACAAATGTGATTATATTAAAACTACCAGCTATGCATAGTGAAAAATAATAAATTCAGTGAGTTTGTAGACTATGACATGAAAGTATTTATGAACTACTTAGCAGACAAGGGATTAAAATCAAACTTTTGGAAGCAATTCAGCAGCCACAAAACTAATCCTTTACTTGAAAAATAGGCAAATGAACACAATAGACATATCACATAAGAAGACAGGACAATAAGCAAAAAATCTACAACATCAGTGATACAGAAATTAAATATCATCTCTCCACAGTTAGAATGGGTATGATTAGAATGCCAAAGGATAAATGCAGGTGGAGACATAAATTTGTACAGCCATTTTAGAAGACAGGAAGTCCTTCAGAAGTTTATAAATAGAACTAACACAAAGAAGGTTTATGACAAAAATACATTTGACTATATACCATTTGTGTTCTGAAATACTATCAATATTCCACATTATATTTATTTATTTATTTATTTATTTATTTATTTATTTTGTGTGTGGCCAGCTCAGCCCACCAGGGGGCGGGGCTGGCTGGCATGTGGTGCTGGGGGATTGAACCAAGGTCCATGTGTTTTGCTAAGCTTGTTCTAAGTAGGTGCTTTAGACCACTGAGCGACCTCACCAGCCCCCTATATGTAATTTTATATATACAATATAGTCATGTATTACTTGATGGCAGGGGTTTGTCTGGAGAATTGCATTGCTAGTATTGCTGTTGAGTTTGGTCCTCAACGTATAGTGTACATACATAATCCTAGATGACGTAAGCACTTGGTGTGACCTCCTGATGTACGCAGAGGATGTAGTAAATGCAGACTTATGAATATAATATGGCACATTGTTTTACAAGAAGCTTGGTCTTATAAGTAGAAGTATACCTTTCAATAACAATTAAAATGTAGCACAGTAAATATATAAAACATTAACATACTTGTTTATCTTTATTATCAAATATCGTACACTTTACACAACTGTATATCCAGTATTTTGCTATTACTGAAGCAGCATCACCACCACAAACATCTAGCACCTTGCAACATGGTGTTGTTCTGGTTGCAGTGTCACTAGACATTAGGACACTTTCAGCATCATTATAAACCTATGGGACCACCGTCATATGTCTGGTATGTCCTTAATTGAAATGCAATTAGATTGTGTATAACTGTACAATATAGCATTTTGCACAAATTGAAGACTTTTTATTGGTCCAGCCTTGGAATTCATGTGAGTCACTGTTAGGCTTGAAGGCCTTCCCAAGATCCAAGACAAAATGAACCCTGAGTAAGAGAAGCCCAAAGAAATCCATGAGAAGTTTGTAAGCAGGAAAAAGGGCATGTGAGGTCCCACGACTGCACCGACTGCTGTCAGATGCATGCAGGCCCATGAAAGCATGCATTTCACCTCTTTCCAATACACCATTTTAGAGAAATGAGGTAATACTAATTTTTAGCTAAAAAGGGGGCGCAACCCACTAACCAAGTGGAAGTCATCAATTGCTAAACTTACTGAAGTCATCAATTTTTTAACATATTATGATTTTATGCTTTTACTTTTTACTTTATTTTATTCCATTACAGCAAATGATAGAAGAGGTAAAGTTTATCCAAAAATCTGTAATGATGTATGTAGTTTATAATTTAGATTATATCTTCCAGAGAAGATTAATTGCTTAACAAATGGAAACTACAACCCAGAGTCTAATTTCTTTAGACATGGGTATGTTAAGCAGTAGTGTCTCTTCTGTTTTTTAAACTGTGCCAAATATGGGATATTTTAATCTTATTCATAGCATTGCTTTTGATTAGTCACATGACCTTGGAAATATTGCTCATTTTTAGTTTTCTTATCTTTAAAATGAGGTTGAAGATATCTTCTTCATCATTTCTTTGTAAGCACTGAACAGGATTATTCATACCATGCACTGAAGACACCATCTTACATAGAATGAGGGTTCATTGAATGTTAGAAATTATCATTGATTTAAGACCTAAAGTCTGTAAGAAGAGTGTTGCACTGTAATCTATCATATAGATCTATATGTATGGAAACTTTTTTATCAATTTTTAAGAGATGTATTCTGTTTGCAAAGGCACAATGAAGTTGCATTTTAGAAATATAGGCAATAAAGCTAACAATAAAGCTTATTTAATATACACACATACACACAAAAGAAAGACATAAAGTCTGTGTCCTGTCATCTACTCAGTTTGATATTTTTCATAGTAATTTCAGTTTCGTTTTATATAAAATGAAAATTTCAAAATTACTGTGAAAGTTGGTGGCTTTTAAAATCTGATTTAAATTGCTGGGCATAGGGGTGCACATGTGTACTTCTAGTACTTAGGAGGTGGAGGCAGGAGAATAGTTGTGAGTTCAAGGCCATCCTGAATTGTATAATGAGACCCTGCCTCAATAAATAAATGAAGGGGCTGGTGAGATGGCTCAGTGGTCTAAAGCATCTACTTAGAACAAGCTTAGCAAAGCACAGGGACCGCGGTTCAATCCCCCAGCACCACATGCCAGCCAGCCCC
>NW_004524616.1:7733801-7739000 GCF_000260255.1 Octodon degus
AAATAAATAAATGAATAAAGAAATAACTGGTTTAATAAGTCATGACAAAATCCTGATGTCTAGGTCTGGCTAAGTCTCCTTAATAACGTTAATGATTCAGTCCTCGTTTCCAAAAGTTGACACAATTAAGTTGAAAGCATTAAAAAAATGCGTGGAAGAGTTTTTCGAAAGTGTTTTAAAGACAGAACCCAACACAATCCCTTGGGTCCGTTCCCTGTGTCACATCTCTCCACTAAATAAGCCATTCAGGAATTCCAAAGGGCGGGAGCGATGCTCCAGTGAGGGAGATCTTGGTAAGGTCAGTCTGGATGACAACGGGCAAGGCAGAATAAATGTGTGGAGATACTTGGGGGAAACCGAATATTTCTTTTAAAAATTATTGGCAGATTTTATTTTATTTATGTATTTTTCATTTAAATTAAAATAATTTATTTTACAATTCCACAATTATACAAGCAGTATCATTGCACAGATAAATAATTATTTCAGTACTATCTTAAACATTTTTTGAGATGGGTTAGCTTTGCTTTGAAAGAATTCTATGGACAGGAGTTACCAACTACCAAATAGGCTAAGTGAATTTTAATTGTGATTTGATTGTTAATCCTGGCAGGTAAAGAGAACTTCTACTAAAAATGTGTTTCCAAGGGTTTTTAAACACAGAAAAGTCTATTGAACTTATATTGAATTGGCTAATCGCATTTGTGCAGGTTTGTAAGGCATTTCACAGTTCCTTAAATACTTTCACGCTATCATCATTGTCAGTTCTAGCCTTCCAAGCTCACATGCTGCAACATTCAAAGAGCTTAACCCTGAAAATTCCCTCTCCAAGAGTGGTCCCATTTTACTTGAATTTTAGACACTTGCAATTGTTAATCTCTGTGAGTGCTCAGGGAACTACTTCACAAAGCAGGGCTAAAAACTCTAATCTCATTCAGAGAGCCCATTCCCTTCCTTGTAAATCCCTCTTCAGCTTGGTTGAATAAGCTGAAACCTGGGTATTCATTCAGTTGTAAAGTCTGTAACACAGACATCAGAACTTCAGGCACTACATGCGGGTTGCATGGCCTACACCGCCACTCTGCCTCCCCAACACTGCGTCTGGAGCACTGCCCCTCGCAGGAGCAGCCCTTCTTTCCCTCATTTTTCAGCCCTTCTCTGAACAGACCACTGAGCTGCATCCCTGGGAATCCTCACCAAGTCTGCCTACTCCCAGCAGTGCCAGCTCATGTTCTTATTGCCTGATGATAGCAGTGCCTATCTCATACAAGTCAAATGTTCAGTGTTTGCTGAGTAAATCAACGAACCAGCTAAACTTCAGATGATGTAAACCTAAGTATTTCTTTTTTACCATTATATTTAATGCCAAAAAATGAGGAACAAAAGCTGGTAATCTCAGCCTATTTCCAACCAAACAATAAAGCTCCTCCTCCTATTTGTGTCCTGGCACTGCACATGGAGGCCGCCCAGGGTCAGCTCTTGCTCCTGTGCGGCTTTCCCATCCTGACTGGACCAGCACCTGAAGGCCCTTCCCAATGAGACATGCTTCACAAAACACTATACCAGTATTAAGTCATGAAAATAAATTTCCTTATTAAATCTATTTACTTCTACATCCAAATCAGGTCTTTTTTTATGATGCAAGTACTTTTTGTTCTAACTCTCCTTTGTTACAAAAAATGTGCCATAACGGAACAGCTTCTGTCAGTTTTAATACAATAGCAGAACCACTCTTGTGTTTCCTCCTCTTCTGTGTTCTCACAGATTTTCTGTTATGCAATCAAATTGCTTGATATAGTAAATTCTTATTAGAAATACATTGCAGTCAGCCCCATTAGCCAAAGTTTCACTTCCCGTGGCTGTATTTTCTGTTCTTTCAGTTACCCACTGGGTCAACTGAAAATAAAAACTCTTCAAATAAATAATCCATCCTTGTAAACTGCATATGCCATTCTGAAAAGCACTATGAAATACCAGACCACCTGGATGGAACATGAACTCTGCCTGCTGCAAACACCTCCTACCCATGGCAACCACCTCAGTTACCAGACTCACTGTCACTCTAGCATGTACCTGTGTTCAACTATCCTTTCTTCTACTTAATAGTGGTCCTGAAGTACTAGAGGGAGGCTGGCAAGAGCATTACAACATACTGTTACAGCTCTTCAGCATGAGTATTAGTTACTGTTGTTGATCTCTCACTGTGTCTAATCTGTAAATTACCTGCCATCCCAGGTATCTATGTGTAGTAAAAACACAACCATATGATGCATGGAGGACCCGAGTTCAGGCATTCACTGAGGGGCTTGGGCTGTACACTTCCAGGCTGACAGGAAACTGCTACATCATGCAACTTGCAGGATTGGTTTATTAAAAAGACATGAGGGTTTAAGAGGAAGACAAGGTGTGAGTAAAAAGGAACACAGATGTAATTTCTTCCCTCCAGCAAGATCAGAGATGACTTTATAGTGTGATATATTTTGAAAAGGTATGTGTAAAACTAGAAACTAGAAAGAAATAATTTTTCTTCTTTACAGTAATAAAGGTTCCAAAAAAGCTTTCTGAACCAGTTTACAAGTAACTATTGATAAATGAAATTATGTGGACTTTTAAATTATATAATACCCATCTTGATTAAGAGAACTTGTTTTAAATGAAATTTTACCTATAGTTTTCTTACACTTAAAATCTTTTTTAAGTTGAAAAACAGCCTATTTCTGTTTAAATCAGATTTCCTTTCCCCACGACTCTTAGATTCAACCAAAATGAAAATTAGTAACTGGAAATGAATGATGAGAAATAAAGGTTAAATATGGCTAGATGTGTCCAAATGATATCATATGAAAAAATATAACATTCAATGCACATAGAAGTCTCAGTGGTACACATAAAATCTTAAGAGAAGCATTAAAACAAGGAAGTGGGTGACAAATACTTTTATAAATGTGTCACAGACACCAGGAAAAAGACATTCAGAGAAGAGTCAAAGCTACCTAGCAGCAGCTTCTTATAAAAAAAATACCCTCAAACCTTAAAATTGCTCTTAATCTTTAAAGAGATCAAAGCATTAGTTTATACGAAGCCAAGATTAGGAAAATTTTCCATTGCTTTTGTTCTTGTTTTCAATCATGTAATCAGCAGCCATTCTGTAAACCAACCTGGACAGGAGGCCAAGCATGGCTGAGCAGTGCCAGCTCGTGCAAGTACAGGCGGGAGATGGAGGCAAAGGGTGGAAGAGAGGAAAAAATTATTGTTATCATTGTTGGGGATTTTATACTTTTACATCTGGGTAATGTTTGCTTCCAGGAATGAGTTTTGAAGTATTATTCCCCTTTCCATTTTATTACAGAGTTTAGAGAGTTGTAGTATTATATCTTCTCTAAATTTCTTGTAGAATTTAGCAATAGTTTTACATCTATGTTCAAATTTTTTAATCAGTCTATGAAATTTGTATATAAATTAACATATTAAACTTTAAATCCCTACAAAATGTGAGGAAAAAATTAAAAAAGATTAAAATATTAAAAAATAAGAATAAACAATTACATATTTTACACAGAAATTTAGAACTCTAACCATAAACAGCATTGTAGCAGGCAGTCCTCTGACATTTTTTCTTGTCTCTTGTTTTCATTTATTACACTTTTTTAAAAACAAACATTTACTCAAGAGCCAGTATAGCAGTAATTGATATGACATGAGAAGTAGTACATATTTAGAAGACCAGAATGACAGGCATTCCAAGCATGACCCCAGTATTACACATTGCTATCTTCAGTGCAGTTGCTTAGTTCACAGGTATCAGCATATATAGTTAGTCAGGGTGAGAATCCTACCAATTAACTGCTAGTTTCAAAACCTGCTGAAGATTCTCAGGATCATTGCCTGAATCATCTTGTGCTTATAAATGTATTGCCCATCATGTTTCCTAGTTTTTCTCCTTGCCCTCTCTTCATTGTTTAATCCTTAAGTTCTCTCTTTCCTTTTAATTGTGTTACACCTTTCTATTTTTATTTCTTCTTTTGAGTTCTTATCCTAGGGAGACTATATGATATTTATACATGTGGATCTGGTTTATTTCAATTATGAGTATATCTTCAAGTAGCATACACTTAAATATAAAGGCTTTACTGCGTTTATCATTCTTTATAGCTGAGTAATACTCCATTGTATAAAAATGTCACATCTTTTTCTTTTTTTAAAATCTTTTTCATCCGTTCCTCAGGTGATGGGCATCTTAGTTGTTTCCAAGATTTGGCTATCACAAATTTTGCTGCTATAAACATAGTTACACATATATCACTACGATATGATGTTTTCAGTTCCTCTGGGAAAATTCCCAATAGAGGGATAACTGTCTTGAATGGGATTTCCAGTCATAGTTTTTTAAGGAATCACCACACTGATTTCCATAATGGTTGCACCAGTCTCCATTCCCACAAGCAGTGGAGAAAGGTTCCTTTTTCCCCACAGCCTCTCTAACATTTATTGTTGATTGATTTCTTTATGATAGTCATTCTTCATTCATTGACACTTGTGAATTGGTTATGGTAGGTAGTTTTATTACTAGCATCAAGAACTTTTTGCATGTCTTTTAGGTGTAGGTAGATTTTGGCATTGAGTCTGCTGTAAGAGCCTACCACTTTTATGTATTAGGGATAAAAAGTTGCTGTTTATTTGGCCTCACTTCTGGTGCTTTGGTACTGGGTTATCATATTGTTTATAACCCTCACACCACCTTGGTCTTGGCATACTAAAAACTGAAGAATAACCATATTACCTTGGGTAAAATAGTACAATCAGCAATAGCAATGGAACAGTCCAGCACAGTCTAGAAAATGACAAACTATGGTATCTATTAACCATATGAACAGGCTTATATGTACATGACAAAAAATGAACAAGAAATTTATATACATTAAAAAGTCCCTCAAGTGAGTGATTTTTACCCTTTGGTGAGAACATTTTCAAGGGGTTGGAGGAAAATATAGAGAAATAGAAGAAGAAAAAGAGAACAGAAGCAAGGTTGATGGACAAAGGACTATTATATAAGATGTTAGAGACTGGTGGAGAAGACAATGGGAAGTAAAAAGAATAAAGAAGAACTAAGTAAAACCAAAAACAATGTTCACACTCACTTTAAAAAAAGAAAATACAATTAAAAACAAACTTACCTACACCCGAAAAAATAAAAAAAAA
>NW_004524616.1:7739100-7743072 GCF_000260255.1 Octodon degus
GAGAGAGAGTGTTTCTGTGTGATTTCAAACCTGTAAACTTAGGTTATTATCTAGCCCCTGGAGTTTACAGTTTTGAAATAGTGCTCACTTGAGGGTATGTCTCTGCTGTCACTGGTAGACAAAGGAGGCATAAAGAGCCCTGATCCACACTGCATGGTCCTAACAAACCTACAGTAGGAATAATGGGTGGTGCAAGTTAAACTCTGCTGAAGTTCAGGCTCATCCTGTGAGAAGCACACTGTGGGTGTTTCTTGCTGAATTGATCTTTGCTTCCTAACTCTGGGCGTGTCCCTCTGCTGTGACTCACCCACACATTGCTACCCCCGTAGATTAAGTCAACCCTAGCTGCTGTGACTCCAAGGTTTAGCTGGGCCCATTACAAAATGGCTTCCTACTCACATAGGGAATATATCCTCTCCTGGGGCTCTGTGGAGTTAAGTCATTGACCAACTGCTATAGCCCACCACATCTGAGGCTCTGCTTCACTAGTGAATTTCTCCATGTAGGTCTCCATGGTCTCCCCACCATTGCCACATCTCCATAGACTTTAACCTCCTCTCTTCTGCCATGAACCTAGAGTCAGGGAGAACCCCAAATTGCTACCTCCCTCTTCTCTCTTGTGGTCACCTCCACATTCTACTCAGAGACTCCAATTGACTCTTCAGAACTTTTCTGGGTGCCAGAAAACTTTGCTCCTTGTTTTCTTCTTCAAATTGCTATCCCCCAGTATCTTAACTCCCAGGATCAGAGAGGCATACTTTCCATTGTTCCCTGCTTCCTGACATCTTCTTCCTAAAGCTCAAGCTTAAGCTTTCTGAACAGTGCTGAGTTCCTCCAACACATTTTGCTATTGGTTTTCTGTACTCTTTAGAAGAAAGAAAGATAAAGGAAACAGAAATATGCTGGCATGTTCATTAAGAATTGAGAGATAAGAATCTACATTTGCCATTCAAAAATTTGTAAGAATGTGTAATAAAAGAAACACATTTCATTTTTCAATCATGCTAACAATGAGGTTAGGTGAGGAACGTCTATAACAGCATTTTGTGTGCTCTTTTAAATGAAAATTATAAAAAGGCAGCATAACTAGTAAAGGACAATATATTGAGGTCAAATACATTAAAAGTGTTTAGCCTCTTATTCATGAAATAAATTAACTTTACCCTAGAAATTATTCAAGTGTTCACATTGTGGATGCTGATCTTGAATATCTGTCACCAGTACTGATTATCTGTTTGGTGAGGTAAGAATGGATTACAAATGAAAACTACCTCAGAGTGATATCCAGTCTTCTGAGAAGGTTTAAATTTTCCTTTTCAAATGACTTTAAGAAGAAAGTTAAAATATTTTTGCTCCTAAAACAAAGCAGTTTATGTTGCGCAGGTGACTGTTGAAGGTACTAAACTGAAAGTAGAGAAGAGACAGTGCATTTCACGCATACTAGATTTACTTGTTTTTGGAAGTATTCTGTTATAATTCACATTATTCTCTTTAGCATGCACATATCCGCCTAGAATGAGAAATAGTAGCAAGTGTATGCTCCGAGGTAAGGTGATAAATGTCACTTTTAACAAACATTTTTAGGGCTTCATTAAAGCTTAATAATTGAAATGCAGACTATAGTCATGGAGGAATTCAAATGTTATTAATGTGGATATATATTCATTGAAGACATTCATCAAAATTGCACTAAAGGACATGCTTTTAAAAATCAGTAAGATCTTTCACAGTTTATTGGGACATCTATCTCCATGCTTCAGCCTGGTCTTCTCATTTTGGGGAATAAAAGAGCTTTATAAAACCAAATGTGTGCAAAGGCATATGTCTCACTTTTAGTGACCTGTTTTAAATCAATTGTAGAGCTATACTAGTTCTCTTTGAGGCAAGCAAAAATGAGCAAGGCTTTTATTTTTAAATATTCTTATGCCTCGTCATGAAGAAAAGTATTTAACATTCCACAGAATGATTTTTATAAATACTTTCCATTACATTTTGAGCTCAACTTTTACCTGTACAATTTTGTAGTCTTGAAGATAGAATATAGAGGGAAGATTACATTTGTCACTGCTTTCTATCCTAAAGATTTTAGTCTCAGTATGTCACTAAGAACATGGATAGGTCTGTAAATATGTCAGTATCACTTATTAAAAACAATTATAATTATGGAGATGTTACACTTTTCATTAATTTTAGCTATAAAAATGTCAGATATGCTTCAGAATATCATCTTTATATTTCTACCCAATGCTGCACTTTATTTTTAACTGTATTTTAACATTGAGACTCTCACATAGTTTTTAAAAAAGAAGTATGACACATTTAGTCAAAGAATTCTTGGATCAAAGACTAAACTATGAAACAGTAGGAAACCAGGAAAGGATGTTAATGAGGTGCTAGCAACAGTCTAGGAAGAAGTAATAGTCAAATGCAGAAATGCTGCTTGATGGGAGGTTCTCCGTAAAACAGAAACAATATCTTCTAGATAACAAGGAGTTATCCCAGATTCAGGAATCAAGTTGGGAACAATTTCTGCTGCTGCTTCTCCTCCTCCTCCTCCTCCACCTCCTCCCCCTTCTCCTTCTCCTCGTCTTTCTCCTTCTCTTCTTCTTTGTCTTCTTTTTTCTGTTCTAATGAGGGAACCTAGGGCCATTCCACTAAGATACATCTCCAGGATTGTTTATTGATTTATGTAGAGAAAAGGTCTTGCTAAATTCATTATTTGCCTGGGATGGGCTCAAACTTGGGTTCATCCAAATTTAGTCTTCTGGAGTGTGAGGATATCAGGATGCTCTGCAATTCTTCCTACATTCTGTTTGGGAACAAAACCTTGATGAAGTTAAACTTAATATGAAGTTAAATGTAATATGATTCTACCGAAGATAAAAAAAATAAGCTAAACCTAAACCACCAGTGTAGGCTGACCATGAATTCACTGTGTAGCCTAGGCTGGCCTTGAGCTCACAGCGATCTTTTTGCCTCAGCCTCCCCAGTGATGGGATTACAGGCATGTGCCACCACACCTGTCTCATGACTCTCTTTGAAGATGTAACTTTTGTAGAAATTTTTTCTGATTTACAAAGATTTGAATGTTCTTTTTAAAACTATTGCCAAGACTGTCTAGCAACTCATTTCGCTTTGTTAAAATACCATTTCCCTAACTGAACTCTTAGATTGTTTGCTTTGAAAAATGTAATCTTATAATTTTGAAAGTGGAGACAATGTTCATATTTAAAGGACAGGGCAAGCTCTCTGTTCAGGTATGTTTGGCAATGTTGTATTCTAACAGAGTCATGTAGAATTGAAAAAAAAACCTTTATTCACCATATATAGACATTTCAGATGTCCAAAGGTAAAAGCAAAATACAGCATCAAGCAAAAGCAAATCTGTCTAAATTTGTTTAACTCAGTGTGTCCTAAATTTATTCCTGTTCAGTCATTTGTCAAAGGCAATTAAAATCCTATCAATGTTCCAATGACAAGTTGATGAACCACCTTGTTAGAATCTACCTTTTGGGCTGATGTGACAGCTCATTGGACTAAGCACCTGCTTAGACAAGCACAGGGACTGGGATACTATCCCTGGTACCACATGCTGGTCCTATCTCTGGGTGTGCTGAGCCTGCCACTGGCTGCACGCTTACAATCCCAGTGCTGGGAAGGCTGAAAACAGAAGGATCACTATGAGTCCCAGCTGCACATTGAGACCCTGTATCAAATAGATATAAAAAAAAGTCTACCTTTTTTGTTTGCTTGCTTTGGTCCAGGGACCTTGTGCTTACCAGGCAGGGACTTAAGTTATCTCCCCAGCCCCCTACCAGGCAGGCACGTAAGCCACTGAGCTATCTCCCCAACCCCTCACTTTTTTTTTTTGTTTTGTTATTTTCTAACTGAAAACATCTCAATTTTTTTTCTTTTCTCTTTGTATTTTTCATTAACATATGTGGGTAATACATATTGACTATATTCCTCACA
>NW_004524616.1:7751582-7757332 GCF_000260255.1 Octodon degus
AAAGAGTTTAAGGAGTCATGCTATAGTGATCATGCACACCTATGTTTATGGCAGGTAGAGATACAATTCCACCACTCAGAAGACTGAGACAGGAGAATTGCTGCATGTTTAAAGCCAGCCGGAACTATATTATGGGACCTTCTCTAAGAAAACAACAAAGGAAAAAAGTTGCACTGAAGTAAAATGGACTCTCAGTGTTGTTTTAATTTGCACTACTCTAATGGCTGGACATGTTGAACACTTGTATGTATTTATTGGCCACTTATACTTCTTCTGACGTGTCTATTCACTTCAGTTCTGACTTTTTGATTGGGTCTAATTAAAAAGTTTCTGTACAGCAAAGGTAACAACCAACAGAGTGAATAGACAATGTATAGAATGGTATAAAAAATTCTAAGCTATTCTTCAAACAGAGTACAAATATTTAGAATAAAGAATGGCAAAAACTTCTCATTTTGGTGGAAAATTTTGAACAGAATACAGATGGCTAACTTTGGTTTAATTTAGATTCAACGTTTGATGATTATTACCTCTAATGAAAAAAGTATGAGGTCTGATCATCTCTGTGGTCTTTATAGGCAAAGGGAAACAATTACTTCAGAGTTTGATTTTCCTGGAAAAGTCTAAAATTTTGTAATTTAATTTAAACATATAATCAATCAAGAAAATTTCTGCATGTCATTTTAGAAAATCAGAATTGATTAGGTATATAACACTAGTACTTTAGGAAATGTGGTTCATTATAGTCTGATATTAATGTAGTTCCTTAAATCTGTAGATTTTCCTCCTTCTTATAATGTGTTCATGTTTGAAACTTCCTTAGCAGACAAATATGCCCTATTAAGGCCTGGTATACTCTAATTTCTATGGAAAAGGCCACTTTTAATATTCTAAAGCATATTTGTTCTCTAGCTTGAAAAGAAAAGAATTTTGATGAATCTTCCTGGCTTACATTAGCAGAATTTCTTCATCACTGCCAACATTAATGAGCTTATAGTTAGTATGGAAGACAGGCTGCCAAGTTCCAGCTTGTAAGTAGCTCAAAAATCTAACCTCTAAGCTTTGCATAGTGCTGCTAAAATTTCTACACCCAAATCAGATCAAGTTCAGAAAGGTCTTCCTGTATAAGTGGCATGACTGAATTTTAAAGAATTGGGAGAGGTTAAGAAAGAAGAGAAGATATAATTTCAAGCAAAAGGGATATTATTGATAAGATAAAAAGTGGAAAATGATAAATGGACATGTTAGTTAATAGAAGTGATGTACAACTGGGAGTAGAGTATGCCTATGTGATGTGCAGAACAAAGTGGGGAAGAAAATGCTGAAGGAATCACTAGGGGTCTAGATATGTTCTATTTGGAGATAAGTATATGGAAAGACTAGAAAAAACAATTCAAAGGTTATTAAAACAATATGTGGAAATTATAAAAGTTCACACTGTTTAAATAGCAGAGGAAGTAATGAAGACACAATGGTTACTACGTAGAATAAGCCTCTCCAGTAGTGATTGTGATATATATAGGACTTCAGTGCTGTGAAGGAGAAAAAAAATGGAAAAGTCTGTGTTACCTAATAGATTTCTGGTTTGGAACTGAGCTCTTTACTGAGACAGAATACAGGAAGAAGTCTGGGGGATAAAATAACTTCAATAGTTACCACACAAAGTCTAAGAGACCTATGAATCCCATGAACCAAATATTCTTGATGGTCAATGTCACAGAGGATGTGGTGGGCACTGCAGGTTAACTTGCCCATTGGTAGTTTCAGCTCCTTTATAAGATGCTTTCTGGCATGCATAGAATGAAAGCATAGTGCTATATGTATCTCATTCATGAAGCAAAGACTTTTAAAATGAATTAGAGGGGCTGGGGAGATAGCTCAGTGGAATAAGCGCTTCCCTGGCAAGTGTAAGGGCCTGAGTTCAATTCCCGGTTCAGCAAAAATAAAATTAAATTAAATTAAAATAAAATGAATTAGATTTTCAGACTAAGTGCTACTCAGATGAGGGGTGAACAAAAGACTAGACTCTTGTTTTCTTTTCATTATTCTTTTAATTTTATTTTAAAGAGTAAAAACAAAATCAAAAGCCAAAACAAATATCAGAAACAGAGTAGCAAACAATACATATTTTACAGTATATCAAAACAAGAGTAAAAATTTAACAATAGTTGTTGTATTAAATATATTTTCATCATCATCAAATCTGTCACTCAAACTAATAGATATAAGTATGCAAGACTGGTCAAGCAATTAAACATTAGTGCTTACTTTAATAAACCTTATTTTTTTTTCTTGTCCCTTTTTACCTTTTGCTGTTCAAATTTAAAGAGACTACACTAATTGATAAGACATTAGAAATGGTACACATTTAGAAGAACAAGATGACAGATACTCAACCATGGGTTTTGTATTCCACTTTGCTGTCTTTGATGAAGTTGACCAGATTACAAATATTAGCATATAGAGTTAGTAAAATTTAAACATTAACTGTACTTTCAAAAAAACCAATTGAGAGCCAGGGAGATAGCTCAGTTGAATAAGTGTTTGCCTGGCAAGTGAAGGGTCCTGAGTTCAATCCCTGGTACTGCAAAGAAAAAAAAGGAAAAAACTAATTGAAATTAGTAATACAGTCATCTCAGCTCTCCTGTACATATACTAACATGATTTTCCCACTTCCTCTTTCTCCTATCTCTTCTTTCCCTCATTTTCATTGATTATTCCTTACATTCAATATCTTTCCACTTTACTATGTCAGTTATTTCATTCAGATTTTATTTATTCTTTCAGGTTCTTATACTAGGGAGACAATATGATATTTACACATGTGGGTCTGATTTTTTCACTTATGAATATAGCCACTAGTTGCATCTATTTATCTATAAAGACCCCAAGTTTCTCTTTCTTTGTAGCTGAGTAATATTGAATAGGAGTGGTGATAGAGGACATCCTTGTCTTGTGCCTGATTTTAAAGCAAAAACTTTTAGCTTTTCTCCATTTAGAATTATGTTGACTATTGGTTTGTCATGGATGCCTTTTATTAGATTGAGGTATAGACCATCTATTCTAATTTTTGGTAGGGTTTTGATCATGAATGAGTGTTGGACTTTGTCAAAAGAGGTTTTTTTGTCTATTGAGAAAATCATGTGGTTTTTGTTTTTGGATCTATTGATATTGTATGTTATATTCACAGATTTGGGTATGTTGAACCATCCTTGTACCCATGGGATGAATCTTATGTGGTCATGATGTATGAAATTCCTGGTGATTTGCTGCATTCTATTTGCTAGTATTTTATGAGGATTTTTGCATCTATGTTCATGAGGGAGATTGGCTTGTAATTCTTTTTTTTTTTTTTTTTTTTTTTTTTGGTTGAGTCTTTCTAAGTTTTTGTATCAATATTGATGGATCAGGACTCAAGGTTTCCCAGGCACCTCGCCCCTAAACTGTCTCCCCTTTACTCAATGCAGAGCTAAGCCCAAACCCACAGAACAAGTCTACCTAATTTGACGTGGACAAAGCCACAGAAACCCTCCTTTTGTTAACATCAAAAGTCCCCCACTGACCACGTAGCCTTGCTAAGATTAGCTTTCCCTCAGCTGTTACAGCTCACAAACACCCTTCCCCACAAAATTCCTTAAAAGCCCTGTGCTTTGCCTCATTCACTGCTGTCTTGGTCCACTAGACAGCCAGCCTTTTTGCTGAATCCAATAAATCTATTCACATCAGGATGCATGGTCTGATCAATTGTGTGGGTTCGTACATAACAAGTATAATACTTGCCTCCAGGAATGAGTTTGGAAGTTTTGCTTCCTTTGTAATTTCATTGAAGAGTTTGAGGAATATTGGGATTAAATCTTCTCTAAATTTCTTGTAAAATTCAGCTGTGAATCCACCATGACCGGGGATTTTGTTTATTGGTATTTTTATTACATTTTCAATTTCATTGCCTGATATTGTGGTATTTATTTCCAAACTTTTATTGAGAAATAACTAGCAATGAGTCAGTTTCAAATCAAATTGGTAGGACAGTTCTAATAATTAACACATTGCATACTATCTTCCTAGTGGTTATTTGTTGTGCAAGATGCAGACATGATATCCTATTTACAAACATTATTAGAACAAATCCCTCTATTCATTAAAAGAATGTAACTCTATATCTATCCTAACCATTTTGAATACGCAGATACAAAATGGTCATTCATCTGTATCCCCTTTTTTGTGTAGTTCCAACATTTAAATACTATAGGCGTGTGAGCTCAGCAAAATATTCCAAAATAGTAAAGTAGTACATAATAGTGTTGGGTTTTCCGCTTGACTGGCAATGTCAGAAGTTGTTGACTTGAGTCCCCTATAACTCAACATAACAATATGGCTTTACTACATATACTTTGTTTCTATACTTTTCTGCTGAATGGTTAAGACCAAGATAAAGTAAGACCTATGCAACAATAATTGTAGCTTTTGCATCTGATAAGGTCAGTCAGATCCCCTCAGGATTTATCCTGAGATCCTGTACCTCAGATTGTAGATCCTTTGTGAATGTCAGCCATGTGGACGAGTCACGGCCATTGCTTGGCCAATTTGCTGTCTGTGTAAGCCTTAGGGAATGTTTTCTTTCCATGGGACTATACTTAGGCACACTCTACATCATTGATCACTTTCCTCTTTGGCCCCATTATCTCCTTTATCAAAAAATTTGGGACACAACTGAGTTACATGATGTTACAGTACAAGTTTTCATCTGTCTTGAGTCTTAATTGACCTTAGAAGGCTAGGGCCAAAATGTTGGCTTTCTTTGCAGCCTTCCTTTTTCTCTAATTTTTGGTCTGCAAACTTAGGATGTTAAACCTCCAGAAGGGAAACATTGTTATTACCATACAAACTATGCTGTTGAGCTTTACCTCACTGTCTGAATATCAAACATCTTAGACATAACACGAAACAAGTATTTTTCACCAAGTATTGATATGTTTAACTTTAAGTCCCTACAGAATATGATGAAAAAAAATTTTAAAAAGTTAAAATATATTTAAAAATAGGAATAAAGAATTACATATGGCTACATATAAGTCCAGAAATCTAACCATATACAACATTGTAGCAGGACAGTTCGGCAATACGTCATTCCTGTCTCCTGCCTTCATTCACCACCCCCTTTCTTTTTAAACAATCATCTCACTGAGAGACAGCACAGCAGCAACTGGCATGTCACGACAAGCAGCCTGTATTCAGAAGACCAGAATGACAGGCACACCAAGCATGAACCTACTATTAAAAATTGCCATCTTCAGTGCAGTTGCTTTGTTCACAGGTGTCAGTATATATAGTTACTCAGGGTGAGAATCCTTCCAATTAACTGCTAGATTCAAAATCCAATTAACTGCTATTTGTATTTCTTCTATTGAGTTCTTATACTATGGAAAATATATGACATTAACACATATATGTCTGGTAAATTTCACTTATGAGTATATCTTCTAGTGGCATCCATATAAATACATCCAATAAATACAAAGGTTTCGAGTTTATCATTCTTCAAAGCTGAGTAATACTCTATTGTATAAAAATAGAATCTTTTTCATCCATTCCTCAGGTGATGGGCATCTTGGTTGTTTCCAAGATTTGGCTATCAGAAATTGTGCTGCTATAGATATATGTATACATATATCACTATGATATCCTGTTTTCAGATCCTCTGGGAAAATTTACAGTAGGAGAATAGCTGGTTTAAATGGGATATTCAGTCC
>NW_004524616.1:7758704-7759953 GCF_000260255.1 Octodon degus
TGTGCTTTGCTAAGCTTGTTCCAAGTAGGTGCTTTAGACCACTGAGCCATCTCACCAGCCCCAGGTATTGACTTTAAAACCTGCTATGCTACTGAATTTCTGTATTAATTCTAATAGATTCTTGTTGGAGATTTTTGGTTCTTCTAAGTAAAATATCATGTCATCTTCAAATAATGATAGTTTAACTTCTTCTTTACCTATTCTTTTCCTTTTATTTATTTCTCTTGTCTAATGGCTCTAGCTAATGATTCTGGAACTATATTGAATAGGAGGGGTGATGGAGGACGTCCTTGTCTTGTAACAGATCTAAGAGTAAAAGATTTCAATTATTCAAAATTTAGAATTATGTTAGCCATTTGGTTTTCATAAATGGCTTTTTTCAGATTGAAGAAGAGTCCATCTATTCCAATCTTCTGTAGGACTTTGAACATGAATGAGTGTTTTACTTTGTCAAAAGCCTTTTCTGCATCAATGGAGATGATCATGTGATTTTTAGTTTTTTCTCTGTTGATATAGTTTGTTACATTTATAGATTTTTGAATATTGAACCATTCTTACATCCCTGGGATAAATCCTGGCTGGTAATGGTGTATGATCTTCATGATTTGCTGTATTCTATTTGCTAGGATTTTATTGAAGATTTTGGCATTTATGTTCAAGAGGAAGACTGGCCTGTAGTTCTCTTTTTTATTTGAGTCTTTCCCTGGTTGTGCTATCAGTATAATACTTGCTTCCAGGAATAATTTTGGGAGAATTGCTTCCTTTTCAATTTCATGGAAGTGTTTGAGGAGTACAGGGATTACATCTTTTGTAAATTTTTTGTAGAATTCAGCTGTGAATCCATCCAGACCTGGACTTTTCTTTATAGGTAGTTTTTTTTTTTTTTTTAATTACATCTCTTTTTTCACTGGCTGTTATTGGGCTATTGAGAGTGGTTATATCTTGCTGATTCAGTTTTGGTAATTTGTGGTTTTCTAGAAATCTGTCCATTTCTCTGTGTCTTCTATTCAGTGAGAGTAAAGATTCTCAAAGTAGCTATTGACAATCTTCTGAATTTCCACTGGGTCTGTGGTAATTACACCCTTTTCATTCCTCATTGCTTGTATTTGAATTTTTTTCTTTCCTGTTTTGATGAGGTTGAAAGATTGATTTTATTTAATCTTTCAAAGAACTAGCTTTATGTTTTGTTAATTGATTGAATTTTCTTCATCTCAATTTTATTAATTTTTGCTCTAATTTTTATGATTTC
>NW_004524616.1:7760465-7778677 GCF_000260255.1 Octodon degus
GGTTCAGTTCTGTTATTTCTTTGCTAAGTTTTTGTCTGGTTGACCTATCTTTTTGGAATAAAGAGGTGTTAAGGTCTCCTGTTAAGATTGTGATATTGGATATTAGATTTTTCATGTTCATTAAGATTTGCTATATATACTTGGGTGCTCCCGTGTTTGATGCATACAAATTTATGAGTGTTATCTCTTCCTCTTGTATTTTTCCCCTAACCAGTATATACTGGCATTCTTTATGTTATTTGATCATTGTTGGTTTGAAGTTGAGACTGTCTGAGAATAGGATTGCTAACCCTGCTTTTTTCTGAGGAGCTGGGGTGTATATTATTGTTTTACATATTTTGACTTTCAGCCTATGAACGTCTTTATGAGTTAAATATATTTCTTGTGTACAGCATATTGTTGGATTTTGTTTCCTAATCCACTGTGCCAGTCTATTTCTCTTAATTGGTGAATTGAGTCCATTTACATGGCTGGTTAGAACTGAGATGTATTGACTTACAATTGACATTTTATTTAACTGTTGTTGTTTACTCCTTTTTCTCCGTGTTTGTTTGCCCTATTTAGTTGGTTGCTTCTGTTTTCATTTGTGGAGTTCTGATCATTTTGTTCCTTCTTTAGAGCACGTTTCAGGAGCTTGTGTAGGGTTGGGCTTTGTCATCATGAAATTCTTTAGTTATTCTTCATCATGGAAGTATTTCACTTCTCCATCAAACTTGAAAGAGATTTTTGCAGGGTACAGTAGTCTGGACTAGAATTTGTTTCACAAAGGACTTGAAGTACTCTGCTCCATGCTCTTCTTGCCCTCATGGTTTGTGAAGAGAAGTCGGTTGTAATTCTGGTGGGTTTTCCTTTAAATGTGATCTGCTTCTTCTCTCGAGCAGCTTTCAGTATATTATTGTTGTGCTGCATTTCTAGGACCTTGACTATTATGTGTCTCAGTGTGTTTTTAATTGGGTTGAGGTTACTTGGCGTTCTGTATTCTCTGGTTACCTGGATGTCAGATTGTTTCCTCATATTTGGGAAGTTTTCTCCTATTGCTTCTGCCCATATTCTTTTTATATCATTTGTATTGACTCCTTCTTTCTTATTGATTCCTATTATTCTCACCTTGTTCATCTTTGCATCATCTTGCAAGTAATAATTATTTTTTCCTGCATCCTAGTACTTTTAAGAGATCTTTTCTTATCTTTTCACTAGCTACACCAGCATCTTCAAGATCTGAAACTCTGTCTTCACTTTCACTCAAACGGTTTTGCAAGCTTGTGATTGAAATTTTTAGTTCCTCTATATCTCTTTGACTCTGCTTCATGTAATCTATTTCTTTCCTGTACTGCTCACTCAAGGAATCTGCCATTTTTCTAATCTCCTCTATTTTTTTTATCAATGTCTTCTTTAGAAGCAGTTATTAATTTTCTACTGCAGTGTTTTTTTTTTTCAAGTTGGGGTTTCCCCCCAAAATTCAAGAATTTAATCCTCCCCTCAAAAGCCAAGAAGTCAAAAAAATTTTTTTTTTCATTTCAGAAATTAATTCCGCTCTGAGTTCCTCTATATCTTTTTGCTATTGCTTATTTACTTTCAACGCTATTAATTTATAGGTTTCATCTGAGCTAGTGTCCTCTGCACTTGTTCTGAGTGGGCAGTGGTCTTCCTCCATATGGGTCTGCATTTGGTTCTTTACTGCACATTCTATTAATTCAGGGATTTCTTTTTTATTTTCGATCTGAGTTCCTCTATACCTTTTTGTGGTTTTTCTTTATTTCAGAAGCTCTTGATTCATTCATTTCAGCTGTGTGATTCCCAATTTGTTCTGTGCTAGTGTCCTCTGTACTTGTTATGGATGGGCTTGGGGTCTGAGATTGCATTTTTCTCCTTCTTGTTGTCATTTTGTACAGCAGTGTCCTCTGACCTTTGTTGTAGAGCATTGGTGCAGTTATATACTTAGTACCAACCCAAATTTAGGTGCAAATCTATGAAGTTGGAATTTATACAGTGGTGCCTGGCTTGGGTCTGGCTTCTGTGCTCAGCTCCTTCCTGCTATTCCAAACCTTGGGATTGAACCTGTTGTGCCCCTCTGGAAAGATGTTCTGCTCTGGGACTAGTTCTGTTCCCTACTCTCTATTCAGGCCTGAGCTGAGTCTGAAGGGGACAAAGTAGAGTAGCGGAGAGGGGAAGTTCTCCAGTACACTCACTGGGCCTGGGCTAGGGCTGGTTCTAGGAGTCACAATAGCGCCGCAGAAGTTCTCCGATATTGTGGTATTCAGAGATTTTATATCTTCTTGATTCAGTTTTGGCAATTTGTACCTATCTAGGAATTTGTCCATTTATTCTGTGCTTTCCTTTTTGTAAGAGTAAATATTTTGAAAATAGCTATTAATGATTTTCTGTATTTCCACAGGATCTGTAGTAATTTTGCCCTTTTCATTTGTTGTTGCTTAAATTTGAGTTTTTTCTGTCCTCCTTTTGATGAGATTGGTTAGGGGTTTATCAATTTTATTTAACCTTTCTAGGAACCAGCTGTTTGATTCATTAATTCTTTGTATTGTTTTCTTTGTCTCAATTGCATTAATTTCTGCTCTAATCTTTATAAGTTCCTTCCTTCTTTTGGCTTTGAGCTTGGCTTCCTTATTTTTCTATAAGATTGAGGTGTGGCATTAGTGTATTTATGTGCTCATTCTGTTTTCCTAATATGTGTGTTCACTGCTACATATTTCCCTCTGATAATTGTTTTCCTTGAATCTCACAACTTCCAGTAAGTTGTGCTTGAATTTTCATTGGCTTGTAGGTATTGTTAAATTTTGTCTTCAATTTCATGTACAACACATTGATTGCTGAAGAGGGTATCATTTAATTTTCATGTGTTTATGGGATTTTTGCAGTTTCTTTTGTCATTAATTTCCAGTTTCACTGCACTGTTGTCAGAAAAAAGGCAAGGGAAAAATTCTGTTTTCTTGTATTTACTTAAACATGATCCATAGACTAGTATAAGTTCTATTTTAGAGAACATCCCTTGTGCAGCTGAAAAGAATGTGTATTCAGATTTTACTGTGTAGAACACTCTGTAGATATCCACTAACTCCATTTCTTCAAAGGTTTGTTCAGTTTTCTTATCTCTTTGCTATTTTTTTGTCTACTTGAACTATCTTTTTAAGATAAGGGAATGTTAAGATCCCCTTTTAAGATTGTGCTATTGGTTATTAGACTTTTTATGTCCCTTACAATTGCCTCATACAGTTGGGTGTTCCCATATTTGGTGCATACTATTGATGACTGTTATCTCTTCCTCTTGAAGTTTTCCCCTAACCAGAAGCTAGTGACCTTCTTTGTCTCACTTATGAACAAAATAGCAACTGTTGCTTTTTTCTGAGCTCCTGTGCATATATTATTGTTTTCTATCCTTTGACGTAAAGCCTATGAAATTGTTTTTTGTTAAATATATTTATTGTATAAAGCATATTATTGGATTTTGTTTCTTCATCCACTCTGCCAACCTGTTGCTTTAATTGGTGAATCGAGTCCATTTGCATTGATAATTATAATTCATATGTACTGGCTTATGTTCCTCAGATTATTTTCCTGTTGTTTGTTCCCTACTTGTCCTGTACTTAATTGTTTGCCCTGTTTGTGGGTTCTTTCTGTTGTTCCTGGAATTGTTATCATTTTGTTTCCTTTCTAGAATGTCTTTTAGTACTCTGTGTAGGGTTGGTTTGATTGTCATGAATGTCTTCAGTTGTTCGTAATGGAAATGTTTTACTTCCCCACTAATTTTGCAAGAGAGTTTTGCAAGGTATGTTAGTCTGGGTTGGAATTTGTTTTCTTATTGGACTTGAAATACATCACTCTATGTTCTTGACTTGATGGATTGTGTGGAGAAATCTATTTTTCTGATGTGTTTTCCTTTAAATGTGATCTGTTTATTTTCTCTGTCAGCCTTTAGGATGTTGTTCTTGTGCTGAGTTTCTGGGATCTTGATTATTTTACATCTGGATGTAAATTTATCTGGTTTTATATTACTTGGAGTTCTATATCCATCACTTATCTGAATGTCAGATTGTTTCCGCATATTTGGGAAATTTTCTGCTGTTACTTCTGCCCATATTATTTTTGTCATTTGTGTTGGCTTCTTCTTTTTAATTGATCTCAATTAGTCTTATTAGTTGTTCATCTTTGCATCACCTGCAGCTGTTGAATTATTTCCTAGATCCTTGTTCTTAAGATATTTTTTCCTCTCCTGCTTGCTAGTTGCAACAATATCTTCAAGGTCTGAAAGTCTATCTTCACTTTTGTTCAAAGAGTTTTGCCAACTTTTAATGGCATTTTAAATTTCCTACCTAGCTATTTGCATCTGCTTTATACATTCACTTTCTTTCCTATTTTGCTCTTTCAAAATTTACATCATTTTTCTATTCTTTATTTTTTATCTATGTCTTCATTAGAAAAACTTAATAATTTCATTATAGTTATCATTTCTATTTTTACATGGGATATTGTTTCTGATCTGATTTCCTCTACATCATTCTGCAGTTATTTTTTTTTTAATTCAGTGTCTATTTTAATTTCAGAGATTTCAGGTGTGAGATTTCCAATTTATTCGAGGCTGATGTCTCCTGGATTTGTTGTGGGTGGTCTCAGGGCCTACCACTGAACCCTACTCTTTCATTTTATCATTTTTATTTCTGAGAGAACTCTTTGTTTTGATTTCTGTTATTCTTTTTGTGAACGTTTGATAGTAGGGAGATGTATCACTGTGATCAGGACCTGTCTCTAAATTATGTTCTTTAGATACCTCTTCTGTTTCAGAGATTCTTGTTTTCTGTGTGTCCCAAGATTTGATTTCACTATTGAGAGTGGGATATTGTTTTCTTTCTTTCTTTCTTTCTTTCTTTCTTTCTTTCTTTCTTTCTTTTTTCTTTCTTTCTTTCTTTCTTTCTTTCTTTCTTTCTTTCTTTCTTTCTTTCTTTCTTTCTTTTTTCTGTCAGTACAGGTAGTTCATTAACCACTGCTCCCTGTATATTATTATGGGAGTACTCTGTACATAAGAAAGGCTTAGAGGTTTTTTAGTTTTTAAAAACAAAGCACTCTGTGCTACTTACAAAAATAATGGCAGAGAATATTATTTGCCTTTATGTTGGTGCCAAAATAAAAATTCAAAAGTTTCTCAGTTATTATTGAAATTAAACTCTAGGTTAGAAAAATATAAAATAAGAGGGGAGTAGACAAATCTTGTAGCATGTTTTACCAGACCATAGGCTGAGCATGGGGCACCACATGAGCTGCCATCAGGATGCTGGACAATGAGGCCTAGCACTGTGGCTGGGCCTTCTCTAGAGTGGCTTATACCTACTCTGTCAAGGGATAGTGACACTGTAAATGGAAGACTAGCCACTGGCTCTGAAAAAAATGAACCTCATCAGTTTGGGGTTCCAGCATTCATGGCTTTTGCACATTTGCATAGAAGAGGCAGATATTCATCAATAAAGTGAAGGAGATGGATCTGGAGCTGAAGGAGAAGGAAAGGAGCTACATGAGAAGTTTGAGCACCTAAAGAGGAGCCACCAGGAGGAGAATGCAAGGCTGAAGAGAAGCACTGAGAGCTGGAGGAGGAGACCAGTGTCTTCAAGTACAGGAAGGCAGCTGTGGAGGCTCTGCAGTCTCAGGTATTACATGCCACCTCATAGCAACCACTGAGGAAGGACAAGGACAAGAAGATTTTTTAAATAATTTTATTGAGAAACAAATAGCAATGAGACAGTTTCAAAACCAATTAGTAGGACAGTTTAAATACTTAATAAATTGCATATGGTTGTCTTAGTGGTTATTCATTGTACAAGATGCAGACATGATATCCTGTGACAAGAAGAATTAATGCACACACAGACTTACATGTCAAGAGCAGACTTTCATGTGTTAAGATTTTCATGTGTTATGTTGTTTGAATTACACTTTATGACCCTTCTCCCATAATATGGTGTGAGGATAGGTGGGGACCCAGGACAGACTCCAGTGTTTGTGGCCTTGCCCCTTCCCTAGTCTGGCCACAGATCACCCTTGGGATATTGTTTTCTATTTGGCACTGTCCTCCATCCTTTAGTATAGGGCTTTGTTGAGGTTATTACCCAAGTGTATCCTGATACTACTACTCAAGGGAAAATATGTGGTTAAAGCAGATATGCTACCCTGAAATTGACAAACTTTTGTAAGCAATGGTTTTGTATTTTAGACCATATAAGCAAATACTATGTCTATATAATAAACCATATAATAAATTGGCAATTTGTATTTAAACATTTTCTCTGAATTCTCTCTGGGCACCTTCCTTTACATACTGGAGTCCTCCAAGCAGACCAGATCACCTATATTTCTTTCTGCTGCTTCTGTGCTGTGAGGATTTTCCCCCATGGGTCTGGGCCTCAGTATGATTCCTTCTGGGCCTAACAGTAAGCCTGAGCTCACTGGGCCCAGTCGCAGCTCCTTTTCTTGGGTCCACACCACCAAACACGACCCCTGCTTGAGTTTTGATTCAGAGTATAGCAGAAGTAGTTAGGTTCCAGAGACAGAGGTAGAGGCTGCGTCTGATTCCATAACTTCTTTGTCATAGAAGAGACAACAGGTCCTTTAGTGCTCCACATAGTGTATTCATTTTTTATTAACTTTATTGAAAATCAATAATTATATAGCATATTAAAGATTATAGACAAATATTGAACTGTAAAAGATATAAGGTATAGAGTAGGGAATTGTAGAGAAATATGTCTGAAATGAATGCATAGCATTAGATTAGTAATAGATTGTACATTGTAAATAAATTATTTACCAACTTAAATGAATATAACAATAAAAATTATCCAAAATCAAAATGAAGAAGAAAGAATTCACAGATCAGTCATATAACAGCTCACTTTGTGCCAAAATCAAGAAACTTTTATTCATATAATTAGAATTCTCAACATAGAAAAGGGTAGGCAATAAATATTTAAAGATTTAAAATGTCTGAATTCAGGTAAAATGATAGTATCATATTTGCAAGAAAAATGAACCTTTTATACAAAAAAATTTGGGTAAAATCATACCAAGATACACAAAAATGAAATTGTTCAAAACTAATTGCAAAGAAAAAGTCATTAAAGCATATACACAAAAATATTAGCTATGGAAGAACAAAATTAAATAGCACTGCATTCCACATTAAAAAAACAGAGCAAGTGTGTAAGAAACTAGACTAATTAATTCAAAGGACAGAAAGAAAGAAAGAAAGAAAGAAAGAAAGAAAGAAAGAAAGAAAGAAATCTGTCCTCCTTGAATTTTGTACTTAGCAAATATTTTTGAAAACCAAAAGTAAAATATTTACCAGTTATACAAACTTGAAATATTCTAATATCTCCAGAGGTAGCATATGGAAAATAACAAAGAACATAATCCAGAAGGCGAGAGAGGTTGTTGTATGGTCCTGGATAAAGAATAAATAGCTCTCAAAATGGTAGCTGTTCAGGACTATGTAAAATATATTAGATGAACCCATTTAAAATGTCATTGAAGATTTCTACAAAACAGTATCAATCTTATGTTGGGTTATATACCTATTTTTTTATATACATGTGTGGATGTGTGTGTGTGTGTGTGTGTGTGTGTGTGTGTGTGTAAAAGACAAGGAAGAAGTAACATAAAGTCAATGGAAAATGGAAATATGCTTTTTAAAGTTTCTAATGTATCACACCATGTCTTATAAGTAGATTGTGAAAATTAATTAAACATTAATTAAAAATCAAATATTTCAAAACAATTCAACTAAGAAAAAGCTTTCATGATAGAAAAGAATATTAAGAATAAAATATAACATAAATACTGGAATGGCAAATATATGACCAGTACTTCTAACAGTTTGGGGATAGGATAGCACACAAAGTTCTAGTATGTCATGGACATGGACAGTGTCCATGATCCTAACTGGGGGCCAGGTGTCACTTGTGGGACTGAGCTACTGCCATTTCCTTGATATCCACCTTATAGAACCATAAAGAATCATGACCCATAGAGTGCAGGAGAAGTCCATTTGTAGAGTACAATGATGGAAATATTTTGTTGCTATACACAAAAGAATAATTAAAAACTTTTTGTATATCTCAAAATAATAATAATAAACTTGTAAAAGTTTGCCTTTTTTGGTGGGTTCTTTCCATTCTCTTTCATGGGGCTGGGGTCATTTTGGTCCCTCCCTAAAATATATTTTAGTAGTCTGTGTAGGGCTGGCTTTGTCATCATGAAATTGCTGTTCTTTGTCATAGAAGTATTTCACTTCTCCATTATACTTGAAAGAGAGTTTTGCAGGTTTATTTTCTTGTAAAACTTGTAGTACTTTGCTCCATGCTCTTCTTAACTTGATGGTTTGTGAAGAGAAATCTGCCATTATTGTGATGGGTTTTCCATTAAATGCAATCTGTTTCTTTCCTCTAGTGGCTTTTAGTACAGTGTTCCTGTGCTGAATTTATGGCATCTTGATTGTTATATGTCTAAGTGTGGTTTTAATTGGGCTGATGTTATTTGGAGTTCTATATGCTTCTGTTATTGAATGCCAGATTTTCCCCCCATATTTGGGAAGTTTCTGCTATTACTTCTGTCCATATTGTTTTTATATCATTTGTATTAATTCCTTCTTTCTCACTGATGCCTATTACTCTTAGGATGTTCATCTTTGCATCATCTTGCAGATGTTGAATTATCTTTTCCTGCATTCTGTTTTTTTTTCTTCTGTATTTTTAGGGAAGGTCTACAGGATGTTCAGGGTCTCACTACTAGATCAGACTCATAGTGATTCTTCTGTTTTCAGACTCCCAAGTGCTGCGATTAAAGGTGCATACCACCATGCCCCGTATCAATTGCCATTTTAGAGTGTCCTGGGGATGGATCTGGCACGATATGGGATACCACATGGTAGGCAAGTTCCTCTGGCCTGCACCTGCTTGCAGGCACTTTAATCCACTGAACTATTTGGCCAGCCCCCTAATCATGCATAAGAGATCTTTTCTTACCTTTTCACTAGTTGCAACAGTATCTTCAAAGTCTGAGAGTGTATTTTTTTTTTTTTTTTTTTTGGTGGAATCAGGGACTGAACTCAGGCCCTTGCACTTGCCAAGGAATACTTATTCTACTGAGCCATCTACCCAGCCCTTGAAAATCTATTTTCACTTTCATTCAAATGTTTTTGCCAGCTTGTGATTGAAGTTTTAGTTTCCTGTATAGCATTTTGAATGTGTTTCATGTGTGCTCTTTCTTTCCTATATTGCTCATTCAAGGATTTCATCATTTTTCTATTCTCTATTTTTTTTAATCAGTGTCTTCTTTAGTAGCACTTAGTATTTCTTTCATTATATTTATCATTTCAATTTTTACTTCAGAAATTGTTTCTAATCTGATTTCCTCTAGACCTTTCTGCAATTGTTTCTTTACTTTAGATGCCATTATTTCAGAAATTTCAGGTGTGTAATTTCCAATTTCTTCTATGCTATTGTCTCCTGCATTTGTTTTAGGTGAGTGTGGGGCCTAAGAATGCATTTTGCTCTTTCTCTTTGTTATTTTGTATAGTACTCTTTTTGACTTTTGGTGTAGAGCTTTGACAGAATTATTATCTCAGGACAGGATCCTGATCTACCAAGTTCAAACTCATCCAAGTGAGGGTGGCTTGTATTTGCCTGCAGTGCTCCACTTCTTCTTGCTGCAGCCCTTGCATGTGAACCCCCTGTGCCACTCTGGCAAAACGTTGTGCTCCTGGATCAGCTGGGTTGGTCTTGCCTCTAGTCTCTCTGCAGGGAGTTCTGCCACAGGGTTCCACACCAGGTCTGTCTGATGAAGGAAATTCCCCTGACAGGCCAGGCTGGGCTCTAGCTCAAATGAGGAACTGAAGGGAACCAGGCAGTCTCACTCATATGCCAAGCCTGGGCTCTTGAATGAAGATCTGGTGGGACCTGGGTGGGCACACTCACATCTAGTGTATTCTTTTGATATTTTACCTAGAGATTTAGCCTACAGTATGTTTGTCCAGTTCTCTTAACCATTCTTAAAGCAAGGTAACATTTTTACTTTTTCATTAAACCACATATTAGCTGTATCTTAAATAGGCATTTCTCAGAAACAAGAAAGTATATAAATCATTGAACTTACTATACAGCAAATGGGAAAATAGGGCAAATTATCTTTTCTGAAAAGGGTAATATGTACATGAAATGATAAGCGTAATTGGTGGACCACACTAGATTATGGCAAAACAATTAGTTTTAATCTGTGGTCAGTTGCTACGACATGAGAACATATCTTTGTTAAAACTAGTGGTTGGGTGGGAATAAAGAATGCAGATGGTTCAGTGGAAGGCTTGCTGCTTGTTACTGTACAGAAGAAAAAAATAACACTTTTATATTCTTAGTAAAATTGATGGTCAAAGATTGGGAGAGCTTTTATTTTTCTAACACTTCTCACTAGTTACAGGGTTGGTATGAAAGAAAATCAGAAGTAGAAATTAATATCATGTCATATTAAACTACAGTTCTGAATAATGATATTATTTGAGAAACTCTAGAACTAAAAGGCCTTCTGGGAGGGAATTGAGTACAAATGTGAATGAATGTGAGACCTTAAAACTTCACTGAGAAACTTCTGATTCCACGTGATAGGTCAGCAGATCAGTTCTTATGCGGAGAGTATGTTCACAAAAGTTACAAAATTGCTCCAGATTACAAAGTCATCTCCTTGAAGGTATGGAGAGCTTGCAAGACAACCCGAGCATGAGGAAACAAGATAACGAAGAGAAGGAAGGTGCGCCTGGGCTGCGTCCAGCATTTCATCCTCAAAGTCTTTGGCAGTTCTTGCTGGGTTAATAGAAGACAGGACAACCAGGCAGAGATCTGAAGTTAAATAGAGAAATCAGAAGAACTTTTGGCAACTGCAGGATGGAGGGATTCAAATTCCATTTTAAACTTTCAAAATCACCCAGGTCCAGAAGAGAATGGAGCCCTACATTTGAAGGTATTCGTTTGTTTGTTTGTTTTTTAATGACTTTTTAAAATAGAGATTACAAACTGATTTGAAAAGCCACTATAAAAGAGGATAGAATTGAGGAAGTTTTACAGAATTGATAAAGCCAGTGTGAATAAATGCCCCAAGAAGCCCAACCGTGTTTCAGGTTTAATACCAGCCTATGAAACAGAAGCAACCATATCACACTTGGATAATTAAATCAATGATCTCATTAATATGCTTACATATTCTACAAAGAATGGTACCTGAATATGAAAGTACCCTTGCAAATTAAAACAGAAAAAATGTAAATAATATTGGGCTAAAGACTTCATCAGAACCTTTAATTATGATACACATAAGACTGTCATAATTGAAATTCACATTTTAAAAATGAATTTTAACTTTATTGGATATTATAGCAATATAAATTAAACCATAAGAATGTGATGTTCAATAGAATAACTATAATAAAAAGGGCAGCCCGCACTAAACTCTAGCAGAAATAAGACGCAGTAGGAATATACACACTTTACCTAAATAACTGAAAAGTGGTAGAAAACACACATCCTCTGTCCAAAGGACTTCCCTTTTATGATTTTTACTACATGTCTAATAATAAGCTTTATTTACATGAACAGATACACATACAGAGACTTATAGAAGCATTACTCATAATAACTTTAATTTAGAAACAATGGAAGTATATGAAATAAATGTTCTTGTCGAAACCAAGAAAAAAATGGATTCTAGAGGCAGTAAAATCAAGGCTTTAATTCATGTCCTTACAGGAGTGGTTTCCATGCACATAGACACACAGACAGGCAACCCCAGCTGAGAAGCTCTGTGCTTATTCATAACTCATAGGAGTCCCTCGACCCCAGCTCCCATGGCCTGGGATCCAAGTCTCACAGTCTGTCAGGTAATCTGTCTTGGCACACATAATTTTTTTCCTCCCCTTTTCCCTTCTCATCTCTTCTTCCATCTATGTTTCTTTTGTGGTTATTTTCAGCTTTTTGGCTTCCTAGATTTCAGGAAGACTTGTGCAGCAATTATCTCTTACCCTATCTTACCTCTGCTGAGAATGTTTTGGTGATCAGTGTGTTCTATCTAGTAGTTGACCAAGCTAAGAAAGAATAAGGACTTGTTAGAGCAGTTAATGAAATATGTATAAAGATAAAAAAGATGTTTTCATCTCTTACATCAAATATACTTAAGTAATGGGCTAAGTAAATAAATTGTAGGATATTGATAAAATGAAGCACAAGACAGTACTGGTTCTCAACTAAAAAGTCATTTGATTTGGCAATGTCTAGAAGATATTTTTAGTAGTATAATTAGGGGGTAGTAAAACTACCTAGAGGGCAGAAGCCAGAGATGTTGCTAAATACACTATCTTACACAGGAAAGCCCCATAAGAATTACCTGGCCCGAAGTGTTAGAAACTCATTTATCTATATCACTGTTAGAAATTGCAGCAAACTTGGGGCTTAGAGCAGGATCTCTGGGATGAAATAAAGGCATCAGCAAATGCATTCCTTTCTGGAGATTGTAAGGGAGATTCTGCCTTCCTTGTTGTTATGGTTTGTGTCTAGTTATCCCCCCAAAGCCTCATGCAGTCATAGGGCAGACTTCTACAGTTTGTGACTAATTCATGATCCACTGGGATTATGGGTGAGAGCAATGCTGGGATTATGGGTGTGAGTACTAAACCCAGCCTGGGGCAGATAGCTTGAATGCAACTTAAGGTAGACAGACTTGCTCTCTGTAGCAAGTATTGCCCCTACTCCTCCCTTGGCTCTCTGCTCGTTGTCGCCACCATGACAGGTTGCTCTCTGACATGGGCTGCTCTGCATTGGAGCCAGCCAAGTGTGGACTGAAACCTCCAGTAACTGTGAGCTAAATAAACCTTTCCTTCCTTCATTTTGAGTGCCAGGTATTTGCCCCAGCAAAAAGAGAAGAGTAACTCAAACACTTTCCTTTAGCACCTTCTAGAAAGCACTCACTTTTCATTAACGCATTTTATAACTTATTGTGTTCCTTGGTTTCTGTGGCAATTCTTCTATAATCATAGCCACTAAAAGCAGCTACATCTTTCTGCTATTACATCTCTCTGGCCTACCATCTTCCTCCTTTTTCACTTTTAAGAACTCTCATGATTACACTTGAGTTTACCTAAGTCACCTAACATAATCTTCCTGTTTTTAAGTTAGTTCATTAGCAGGCATAGTTCCATATGGAAATCAACTCTCTCTTTTACCATGTATTATAATATACAACTGATTCCATGAATTAGGAGGCTGATGTCATTCAGGGACATTATTCTGCCCATCACACCTTAACACATAGCAATGAAAACAATTGCACTATTGCTGCACAGAATAGAAGGCAAAAACCTTACAAATAAAATGTTAAATGGTCTTATTTACATAGTGTTCAAAAGCAGGCCGAAGAAAGATACAGGAAGTAGAATATTGATCTTATATGTGAGCCTGTGAGTGGTGTATCTATACGTGTATCACTAGGAAGTGAATGCAGGACTTTTACATTGAACTATAGATGCCAAGGTCCCCAGTCCCTTTCATTTTTTATTTTAGGTAGTGTCTTTTCCTCAGTCAAGGAGCTGCCCTGGCTGCACTCAAACTTGCAATCCTCCTGCTTGGCCTCCTAGAGTGCTAGGATTACTTCCAGAACATAACAAATGTCAGAGTGAGAAGCTTTATGAGAAGCCTTCTAGTTGTCAGAATTCTTACTGATTCTAAACATCATTGGTCAGAACCAGAAAGCAACTTCTTTGTTCCCATATTCGGCATGGTTGGCACAAATAGACACTCACCCTATACCCCATTTCTTTAACTCCAACATTCCGAAAGTGCCTTAATCCTTTAAAAAAAATCCCTTTTCGCTTAAAGTTACTGGAGTAGATTATATTTTCTGCAACTGAAAATTCACCCCTATTATGTGGCATTGACAATAACTGAGTAAAAATCTCCTTGTCATTCAGTCTGAAAGGAAAAGCATCTTGCTAAAATTTTATAAACATTATCTTTTTTAATGCTACAACCATTGGGTGTTATTATCATCTTCCTAAGTGATACAATTGAGCATCAAAGAGACTCAGTTATTTACCCACAGCAAATCAAGTGGTTAAGATGTAAACCCAGATCTGTATAGGCAGTTCACTCCCTGAACTCTATTGCTTGGTCTAGCATTCTACTTACCCTGTCAGAACTGGAATGTCTCATATGTAGAACTAATATAAGTGTTTTTTTTTTCAATAAATACTTGAGAAGCCCAAGGAGCACGTAGAGCTCATTCTTTTTACTAGTCTCTGAGTTACAATACTGTTATCAGATCACTTATTTGCAAACATTAAAATGGCTACTTAAAGCAGAACAATATTTAGGAATATCAGCTGGGTAAAAGCTTCAACTTGATGCTTTGGAAAAACACAACAAAACAAAAACCAGGACTCAAAAATATAGCAGTTTAACAATAACCCATAGAAGACGGACCAATGCTGTAATGAAAATGCCTGGTGTCTATTGAAGGCCTTTCAATAGAAACTCTGGAGAATATCTCTGGCTGCCAGTTCACAACTATGACCCCTTTCAGCCTGAAGAAGTTTGAGTGGTCATCGCCCATGGTTCCCTCATGGCAGTTCAGTTACTTCTTCAGAGGTGGAATGTTGCAGGCAGCCAAGTTAGACAAAAGTACTATAGGCAGGCAGAAAGGGCCAGGCCCTCAAAGAGCCAAGATGGAAGACAAGTTGACTTTGCAAGTTGGAAGAGAAAGACACTCCCATATTGGTCACACCTCAAGACAAAAGAGGAAACAAATACAGCTACATACTTCCCTAGAGATGGGCATCAGGGATTGATATTCTAAATAGGTATCTATCACTTGGAAAGAGCCCAAATAATTCATTAATACAAGCCCCAAGGGGGAAAAAAAACTGTCCTGTATTCATGCCTGTTTGCTGTGTGTGTGTGGCTCACTTCTCCATTTGGTCCTGGACTTAATCAATTTTACCTGAGCAATGGTGCTTCTTATCCCATTGTCATCCCACTGACCATAGTTTTGTCCCACCACTTGTCCATCTAAGCGAGTTCCCATTTTCTCTACCTTACGCCCCTGGGATTTTGCTCTATAAAAGTCTCTGGAAAAGACAGCTTTGAGCCCCCTTCTGTCCCTCTCTTGGACAGGAGCTTTCTTTCCTTCAACAAATATATTCTGATCATTAAAAACAAAACAAATGAATAAACAACCAAAACAGCACAGAACTGCATGATTGAGGAAATGGTGCTGGCAGTCTCTCTGGGATGCCAATTGCTAGACATTTGGTGGGCCTGGCTCTGCTGCTGCATGGACTGCTGTTCTACAGTGGGAACTCAGAAGCTGTTGTTCCCCTCATGCCCTGCAGTGCCACCTCCTCCCAGTATTTGTTTCTGAGGAGGAAGCCTGGCAGGTGTGTCTGATTGTGGCATGCAAGTCGGCTACCTTCATTCATCCTATCTTGTAGGAAAGATCAGAATTAATATTTAATTTGCTCACTGGAGGACAATGTAGACATTTTCTCCAAACACAAAATGACTATAGAAAGATGATAGACAATAATGAACATAACAGCAACCATTACAAACAGGTCTGAAGTTTTACCTCCATGCTATTTGCTACCTACATACACAGAGTTAAGGGTTTATTAGTCCTGAGTGGTTGCCAACTGGAATTAGAGCTACACACCATCTACTTACACATTTTGAGAGGCTGTGTTCTGTTTAAGACAAGCTGGTAGGTCGGAATTTTTTTCTTTTCTTTTTGTTCAGGAGAAAATATCAGACAGAATATTCACTTCACCAATTATCCATCTCAAAAGTGAATAAAACAACTGATCAATAGCATGCTACTAATTTCTAAGGTGTGCATGATTTCATTTTGTTTTTGAGTCTATACTGGCTTCTATGTTGTGATTGTAATGAAAATTTTATACATAGATGTTTGAACAATCTCATGAAAATAATTGAAGAATTATGAGCTGGACATATAAGTTTTAATGACTATCCTTTTTAATTTGGCTCATATTATTTTTCTTCTGAGCAGGTGCTTTTCTGGAATGATTCTCAGATTCTCAAAAAAAAAAAAAAATCTTCTCAACTTTAGGGGCCTGCCGGTTAACTCAGTTGTTTAAGCTCCTGCTTATGCAAATGCAGTCAGGGACAGGATACCCCAGTTTGAGGTTTGATCCCCAGCTCCTCATGCCTTACAAGACCCACCCTGAAGGCATCCTGAGCCAGCCAAAAAATCCTGCTCAGATTCTCAAAATAAAATGGAGGCTTAATCGTTTCTTCATTTCCAGCACTACTAGAGAGAAAGCAAGAGATGGGGAGAATAAGATATCACTATTGATAAACACAAAGTATCTTTAAGATTTTGGACTTACTCATCCTAGATACACTTTGGTAGACAAACTGAGTACATCTTGGCTCTGTAAAAAGTTCACTCCTTCCTCAGTTGGTGATTCACCACAAAGTCAGGGCAGCTCTCACTTACTATACCTGCTACTATCAAGTTGAAATAGAAGTGGATAAACCTCATTATGCTTTTGCTTGAAATTAGTGTATCTTCTTCTGAGGATTAAAACTAACTTATATTTCTCAAAAGTTTTATATGCTAAATTCTTGCCTGTAATATTGATTTTATATTTTTAGCTAGCCCTTTATGACTATTTTATTGAGATGATGTAGACCATGTTTCTAAACATAAGAAACACTAAAAAAAAGACTAATTAATTAGAAACAATCATGTATGATGTACCTTTGGTTTTTCAAACAGCAAATGGTGAGAATATATATAGAAAAATGGTAAATAGGCCATTTAGCAATGAATATATATATGACCATATACACATATATGATCTGTGGAGATAATTACAGTACAACATCATTAAGCCTGAGATTTTTGTATTTTGCTTTAATGTGAGATTTTGGAAATGTCATTCTAGGAATGCTTTCTTCAGGCTGTGGTGGTTTTATAATTCACTTTTCTTAATTTTAAGGATACTCAGGTTTTGAAGACTAATACAGTACTAGACAGTTTTCTGACTAAAATTAGCAACTATATAAACATTGACTACTATTAGTGGTCAAGAGGATTGGAAACATATATATATATATATTTGGAGGCATCAATTTCTTTCAAACATATCAAGCAGTTAGATGGTCTAGTGAAATGTGTGTAGCAGCCTAAAATGTAGAAAGTTAATATTCTACTATGGATTCATTTCTCAATTACAGTATATTCTCTAAAGAAACCATGGCAAAGTGCTAGGCATGGCAGAACTCACTTGCCATCCCAGCGTTTGGGTGCCTGAGGCAAGAGGATCAACATTAGCCTTGTGGCTCTCTCAGTGGTCCACTCTCACCCTACAAAGCGTACATCTTTTCCTATCTTTAAAGATGTAAAATCTCATTACACTTTTGTTTATCATATCCAATTCTTCATTTAGGACAGTAAGAACCTGTCTAGAAAGAAACTCCTGAACTCCAGAACATGCTAAGATTACTATGATGAAATGTCAATGGCAAGTAAATATATGAAAAAAATGTTCAGTTTCATTGGTCACTTGAGTAATACAAACTAAAACAACACTGAGATTCCATCTCACCCAGAAAAAATGTCTAAATGAGGAAATTAACTAATAACAAATCCTGGAGGGGTGGTGGGAAAAACAAACCCTTCTCCATTTATTGATGGGAATGTAGACTGGCACAACCACTATGGAAATAAGTGTAGAGGTTTCTCAAAAATCTAAGATCAGAGTTCTCATTCAATGCAGGCATTGAACTCCTGGACATTTTTCCAGAAGAACTGAAAATATCATATGACAGCAATATATGCACACCCATGTTTGTAGCACCACAACTTGTCATAGTTAAGTCTTGGAAACAACCCAAATGCCCATCAGAGGAGGAATGGATGAAAAAGATGTGGTATATAATGAAGTATTACTCAGCTATAAAGACAGGCAAGTGGAATAAATCAGACACACATGTTCAAATATCATATTGTCTCGCTAGTATGAGAACTTGAAGGAGTAAATAAAATCCAGAAGGTACAGCCAATAAGGAGAAATGGAAAGAAACTATTCAAAAGGAAGGAATCACTGGGCTGAGGGAAAGGAGAAAAGACGAAAAAGAAAGAAAAGAGAGAGA
>NW_004524616.1:7779205-7793783 GCF_000260255.1 Octodon degus
TGGTGGAGCACACCTGTAATCCCAGAGTGGGAGGCTGAAAATAGGAAGATCACTACGAGTCTGAGCGGCACAGTGAGACCCTGCACCAAATATATACATTGGGGGAAAAAAACCCAGGAAGCAAGTCAGCTGTTTGGGTCCCAGAGTCCCTTTCAAGGGCATGTTCCCAGCTGATCTATGAATTTCCGACTTGACTCCATTTCTAAAAGATGTCACAATCTCCTCATTGAACCATCTTGGCAGTGACATGTCCAACACATGAGCCTTTGAAGAAACACACTTAAAATCACATGCAAATCATAGCATGATGAAATGGGATAATTTAAACTAGGAGAACACTTTCTCATTGTGAAGTGGTCATTTAGAAAATAAAACTATTAATCTTTCTTGGATGGTGGCTTTAGGCAAACAACATTACTGACTGTACAGTTTGTCATTGTCATTTAAATATTACAGGTGTGTGAATTCAGCAAAATATTCCAAAATAGTCCAGTAGTCCATAATAATAGTGGGTTTGCTATAAGATTGTCAATGTCAGAAGTTGTTGACTTAAACTTTTTATACTTCAGCATATTAATATGGCTTTACTTTTTATACTTCATTTTTATATTTTTCTGCTGGATGGTTAAGACCAAGGTAAAGCTGGACCTATATAACAAGAAATGTAGCTTTTGTATCTGACAAGGTCACTCAAATTCTCTCAGGAATTATCTTGAAACCCTGTGCCACAGCTTGTAGAACCTTTGTCAGTGTCAGCCATGTGGATGAGTCATGAACATTGCTTGACCAATTTACTCTCTGGATCACAGAAAATGCAAAGAAATGAATTCCATTAAGTTACTGAGTTGCAGAAGCTTTTGGGTTGATGATCCAAGGAATCCTTTTTTAGTGAAAAAGCCCCAATCAAATAAGAGTGAGATTTTGATTATTGAAATAATAAAATCACAAAGGATTTTGAAGACTTTGTGAATGCTGAACTAATGAATCTACCTGAAATACTTTTCATTTTTCCTGTGTTGGCTGAGTAGCATTTTCCTCCCTGAAGGAGATAAATCTTCCTTGAGTGCTTTACGGCTTGAGCAGGGGTTTTTAAAAAGCCCTTTGCTTAGATGATGAAAAGAATGTCTGGGTAAAACATTTCTGCATATAATCATGAATTTAAAGCACTGGAAGCAGATACAAAGAAGTGGATTTTGCATATGTATGGGCTTAAATGAATGATAATTTCAGATTAGACTAATTTTTTATGTGAACAGACTCTGTAGCATTTTTACATTCAACATGGCAGCTGCATTTAGATCTAAAGATTTTTTACATTCCTTGATACAATCTAGACTAAATACAGATATAGAATGGCAAAAAACTAATTTAAAAAATCTTGATCTAATTTGAAGAAAGATAAAATATTTTGGGAGACAAAACCACTACTTTGAAGCACTCATACTTCTAAAGATTTCTTAATTCCAGGGTCCTCAAACTTCATCATCTCACTTGTTGTAAAGGATAGATTGTAGTCAGGGAGACAACTCAGTGGCATAAGTACTTGCCTGGCAAGTGCAAGTTTCTAAGTTCAATCCCCAGTACAGTAAGAACAAAAACAAGAAAAGATTGGTAAGAGCAGAATTGGAATCTTTAAAGTCAACTTCTATGGCAGTTCCTTTGAGGTCAGGAATTCTAGTGGAAAGGCAGCAAACAAATGGTGCCTGGTAAGATTACACAGTTTTATCAAAGACAGCAAAGGCCTGGTGTATGGGTGGTTAGTGCTCGTGAGGCACAGGCTAGATAGTGTGAACATCTTGAGATGGAAACTTGTATTTTTTTTTTTTTCAGGAATATTTAATTTGTGGAACTTCTTCACATGCAGATTTCATGATATTTTTATGTTGTGCTTGTTCAACAAAAAGTGAGAACTTACATTAAGGTAGTGAAATATTGGAGGGAAAATATGTTTACTCTTTGTCTAGTGGATAACTTTTTAAAAGTGAAATGAAACTTGTTGGATAAATGTTACCTTTTGGAACTTTAAAAGCAGACAGTCTTTTCTTTCCATCATCTCTGAACTACTATAATACTTAGTGCATTATCAGAGTTAGTGATTCGGTTATTTTGTGTGAACAACAATTTTTTTATTATCCATTTATATTATGAACTATCAAAAGACAAAGATAGATTTTATTCCCAGGACTCACATTAGCACCAACCAACATGCCAGGTTATATCTGAGGCTAAAAAATAGAATATATTTCCATTCACTTAATAGCAGATCCTTTCATAATCTACTTTATCTTATTCATTCCACATTCCTAAAGTGTAAAGTATAAACCTACTTTCAGGTGCTATATAAGGAAAGTTCTGGGTTGATGATAACCATTACCAAGGTTCCACAGAGCTCCAGGCTCTCTGTGAGCTACTTTTTCAGAGTAACATAGCGATGGGCAAAAATTGGGAACATGAACGTGTTTTTTTGTTTGTTTGTTTGTTTCTGTTTTTTGCAGTATGGGGAATCGAACTCAGGACCTTGCACATTCTAGTCCGTCTCTTATGCCACTGAGCTATTTCCCTGGCCCAACAGGCAAAAATCAGAAGCCCAAATTTTACAAGGCAAAGAGAGAACAGAGTTACTGCCACTCAGGCATCAAGTTAATGGGGGAAAAAGTTAAAATACTTAAACTATTTCTTTTCTAACATAGTTTTTAATCACTAGTGTATATGGACAATAGTAATTTCAAGTAGGTAGACTGATGTTTTAATTCATGCCTCAAATACGTTTGTATGAAGAATACAAAAATTTCAAAACAAATTGAGTCAATGAAGCTTCAACTTAGTCAATTTTGCCATCTAAAATTTTTTCTTTTTTCGATTCTTAGCAGAGTTTTCTCATACTCTTACATTCTTCCCAATTTATAATTGAGTCTATAGTCTCAAAAGAGAAGCACTATTTTGTTTCTTTCTAAAGAAGCTTATCCAAAGATACTGTGAATTCGCTATCACAGTAGAATATCAGTGAATGTTTCTAAAGCTACACAGAGCACCCTGTCCCTCTGCGTTCCAGCTGTGATAGCTTCACTGGTTGTGCAGGGGTAGTAAGTGCGAGGTGATCATGTGTATCCTGTGTACCCTCCACTGACACCCAGGACAGGCACTCAAACCCTCTTTCCAGCTTGGGCTCCAGGTGGGCAGCCCTCTTGGAGATGCCTGACCTATCTCCTCTGAGGATTTCAAAACTTTGGGGACTGTAGCTACTCACAACACCATGGGCTTTTTCAAAAATGTCCTTTTGATTCACATCTAGGCACCTGCTGCATTGTTAAATTATGCTGCATGAGAAGTGCATTCTGCTCATTTCCTACATGAGTACCTTTCATTTCTCTTGCTCATGTGTAGAAGGCAGTAATTAAGCAAATAGAAAATGATCACATTCTAAGAATGTCACGATTGTATGAACCTTATAATGACACAGTTGGGAGATGCTCTACATTTATGTCACATAATCTGAAATTAGATTTTTAACATGACCAAGAAATAAATAATTGGCCACAGTTTTCTTCATGCTCTGAATACATATGCATTTGTGTTTATTATCAATACAGCTCAACAGAAATTTTCATAGTGTCATTGAAAGCCAGTATTCACAGGCTACATGAACGATAAAGCAATATCATGACCAAATCTTCCTCAATGGATCAATAGGTCTCATGTACACAGATAAGTTTTTAAAAAATGCTTTAATACAAATTGTTTATGAAGATGGAAGTCCAAAACAAAATATTAGCTAAGTCTTGAGCAGGAATAACTGCTGAATAGAACCCATCAATGCATATATTTGGAAGGTACATGTACATGGAAACAATGCTTCTGTTATTGAAAATATTTTTTGCAATAACCTCATTTGAAATGGTGCAAAAGAGTTTTAGTACATGAAAATAACAGTAATGGGTAAAAATTATTACACTTAGTCAAGGACTCTTGCCGTTGGCCCAAAGTCTCATTTGTTTGCATTGTTTCACTTCCCTGGCCCCAAGGAAAGAATGATGGAAAATTATGCAGAGCATGAGAGGGGTGGGTGGTCCAGTACCTGGAATACATTTGGAGAATCCCAGATCCAGGTTCATTTTTGCATTCTCTACAGGCAATGGGAATAACCAATTGATCACATGGATTTAATTTCCTGAAAATCATACAAGAGATTTTGCCAGGAATATATTGGCTGTACACCAAGTTTAATTACATCTAACTTTTCTAAATACTTTAATATGAAAAAGACAATGTGATCCTCTTCATGCTATGTGGAGCTGATGGTAGAAGAAACTTTTTACTCTGGACTTTGAGCATGCTGTAATCCATCCACATGCAATGGTTGAATATTAGTGCTGCTAAAGGCTCCAGTTTGGTAGCTACAGAGCAAAGGTAGAACACTGTCTAGAATGTGAAAGGCCCCAGATAACAACAATAAAAACCAATTTAGTTTACATAGATCAAGAAATTAGCCCTCAAGAAAGTTAAATAATTCAAATAGTTTGATATAGTAGACTAGTAGAAGGGCCATATCCAGGAAATTGGTATTTATTTGTATTAATATAAATAGATTATCTATTTAATATGAACATTTGTCTTCTTTATGCTTTGATCTCTTTAATTTCAGGCAAGAGTTAAGCTGAGGGGGATTGAAGGAGTATAGTAGAGTAAAATAGTGTATGTTCTATAGTTGCTACACATTTGAGTACTGTTCCAGAGTACCCAAATAAATAACAGTCAAAGTGTGTTCTGAGTAATGAAATGTTTTTTGGGATTTGTAGTCTGCCTCAGTTAGGAATAGTTCTTCAGGGAGTCAGATGTTGCATGCCAAGATAAACAACTAAATTTAGAGGCTCAAGTGTGTAGAGAGAGCTCAGTGAACTGATTTCCACTTGAGAAACATCAGCCTTGGTAAAATTCCCTCCCTGACCAGCCTGATATTTGAATAGAGAGTAGAATTGGCAGTATAGATTTTAAGAGTCAGAATTATTAGTCCTCAAATGATTTCAGGAATCATTTTTGAGGTTCTTGAGTGGCTTAGAGAAGCACCAAATTTTTATTTGCTATAAAGAGAGCACAGGTATCCAGGCATGATAGTGCATGCACATAACTTCAGCACTCTAGGGGCCAGGAGTCAAATGGCTAATGCAACCCCATCCAGAAAACTTAATAACTTGAGAAAACCTAAAACTTTGAAAAGAAAAAAAAAAAACCCTTCTCAGATACACAATAAACCCCCCCCAAAAAAAAAAAAATAAAAAGAAGAAAAGAAGAATGTAGCTGAGTGAAAAATTCCTGGGTTCAGTCTCCATTTTCTTCAAAAAAAAAAAAAGAAAGAAAAGACTGGTTCTATGAGAGGAGAAGCTGACTGGAAGACGTCATGTAGCTAGGCTGTAGTGGAGGCAGAAGGCAAGAACCAATGGTTACACTGCTCTCTGAGATGCGGGAGCCAACAAGGGAACATACGAACTACATAAGACTGGGTGTGGAAATCAGCAGATGTAAGTGGACTAAGCAAATGATTATAAACAGGAAAATTCACCCCTGATGTCTTGGACTCAGTTGAAGTCACAGGTTGAGAGAAATTGCAGAATTGAGTTCATCCCTAAAGTGACCAATGACTGATTAAATTGTGCATTCCAAAATCAAGATATGCAGATCTGAAACACAAATGAAAGTAAATGACCTATTAAGACTGATATTTTTTCCTTCATCTGATAGGAATCTTGAGACCATTGTAATTACTACTACTGATTTTGGATGGATGTCCTGTCATCTAAAACGTTATGTGATATTTTTTTCAAATTAGATTATTTTCTATGTCTAAATGAATGTGGAGAGGAAGGGTTGTCAACAGACAAATCAATGAGGAAAAGAAGATTAAAATTCATTGATTTTTCCAATACAGTTTAGAGCTTGTCACAATCTTAGATCAGAACTGGATTAAGTGAAAGTTCCAGATGGCTGTACAGATTCCCAAAGAGATGTTGAAACATCACCAAATTGATTAAAACCTGCCATCAAAATAGACACCCCATTAACGCATGTTGCATTATATGCATCTTTAGGCAATCAGAAAATGCAATTTTGTGTCTTTCCTTTTTGAACATAAAAATACCTCTTTTTAATTAAAATATTTGGAAAGAAACATATAGTGTTGCATGTGTATGTTCCAATTACCTTCTCAGGAAGATCAGAATATTTCATTTCCTGAATCTAAACGACCTGCCTCTCTTCATCAAAGTGGTCTCTGGAATATTTAAATTACATTATATAATCCCTTAAATCAAATGTTTGCAGCAAGAATCATGACTTACAGTGCATCATAAAGGGAAAGGGACAGAAAGGGTGGTGGTGTAGCAGGTTTTGTTGCACCATGCTGGAAGCAATGACTGTAGACTCAGAAACAGGACAAGGGTCTCTGGAAGACTTGAAGTCAAAGTAGAAAACTCAGAAGGAGAGAACTATAATGGAAATTTTTGGAAGGAACGCTATGTACACTGACAAACATAATCTCTTTCATATTAACTACTTGGACAAAATAGTAGCTTAAAACAATCACTTTTACTTATTAATATTTTGGGAGTAAAAGTTTGTTTGAGAAAAGCCTGAATACCAAGTTACAAATCTAAACAAAGAAAGGTGTGATTTTTTTATTAAAGAATTACTTTTACACAAATCAAACTAATATAATAAGAAGAATAAACAGATTAATTATTGCATTCAAAGAAATACAATAAGAATGTCTCAGAAACAAATGGGATAGAAAATTATAACAGGTACTAAAATTGAATAATACAATTACTAGCTATTTTTACTTTTGGTTTTAAAAATCTTTTTATTTATTTCTTTACTTGATACAGGGCCTTTCTGCACACTTCAGATTGGTAATGATCCTCCTGTCTCACCGATATTATAGGTGCACGCCACTGCACCCAGTCTCATTAGCTGTTTCAGTGCCCTGGGCAGGTACAGCATACCAGGGATTGAACCCCAGTCTGTACATCTCCCTAAGCAGGAGCTTTAATTTGCTGAGCTATCAGGCTGGCCTTTACTCTTGTATGTTTTTCTTTCATGGGCTCTGATTCAATAGGTGTTTAGGCTCTCTTGTTGGTCTCAGCCTTTTATCTAGTGTTCTTTTTAACTTTAAACAACTCTCTCTCTCTCTCTCTCTCTCTCTCTCTCTCTATATATATATATATATATATATCTTTATTCTTTTTCTAAACACATAAACTCTAACTTCCAAGTTTTAAAATTTATCTTACTTAACGCCCCATGGTCACTCCTATTTTTGCTGGTGTAATTCCTCAATGCCTCCCATCCTAATCCTTTGGCTCTTCCGTATATTATTGAGTTTATTTTCCTTCTTCTAAGAAAGTTCTGATAACCACATAGTTTTCTTCAATTACAAAGTAACACTCTGTCCCCCATATCTCATCTTTGTCCCTGCAAATATCCTCTGAAAACTCTCAGTACTAAATCTTCAACTCAAAGTACTCAGTAAAATTAGAACCCTCGTTAATGTTTTCTTCTCATCTACCACTAGCCTCCATCTTAAACCTCCCCCTTAGGGTTTAAGACTACTCATCCAGCTATCCCCCAGTCTCCCCAACCCACTCACCTACCTCATTGCACATGCTTTGTTTTTTGGTGGAACTAGGGATTGAACTCAGGCCCCTCTGCTTGCCAAGGAAGCACTTATTCCACTGAGCCATCTCCCCAGCCCCTAACCTACCTCATTGCAGAGCAACCAGAAATACTAAAGTCATACTATGCTTAGAGAATAGACCAATGGGGAAGAATAACTGTAGGAACTGTCACTCAGAGGTGTGGTAAGATTGAAACATATTGGTATACATTGAAGCAATTCTCTTGGAAAGACATAGGGACAGAGTCAAAATCACATAAAGTAAATTATAAGAGTAGATACTAGTTCTGAAAATAAAATACAAAAATCATTAATGGAGTGGCAGCATCCTATTAAAAGTTACATAGAGCCCATAAATTCTTTCCTCACTTCTCTAGTCTCCAACATGGAATAACTCCCAAAAAAAGGAGGAAAAAAGAGGACACATAATCTAATCTAACATATAATATATAATTTAATTAAAAAGTATTAATATATTCATTATATAACTATTATATATCATATTATATATTACACTATATAATGGTCAACATATATAATATAATTAATATATGCAATTGGTATATTAGATTATTGACAGATTATAATATATATAATCTAATGATAGATAGATAGATAGATAGATAGATAGATAGATAGATAGATAGATGTAGCAGAATGGGGAAACAAGGAAAGAGAAGACCTCCAATATCCCCTTGTTCTCCAAAGCAGAGCAAGGGTCACAAAGGGAGAAGAAAACAAATACAAAAAATGGAAACATAAAAATTTCTTAGACTACCTGAAGAAAGTAGATGAGTTCAGAAGAAGCAAAAGTTTGCACCAGTTATACTTAATATATCCACAGTGAGTTAGGGAAATAATAAATTGATGAAATAGCCAAAATAATTTAAAATTTGAACGACAGATTCAACAAGAACATAGAATGTAAAACACAGCATAGAATTTATATGTTATAGAAGTGACCAATATGAATATCAGAGTGTCTGATACTGAAAACAAAATAGTGAATTATGGTAAAGAGCACAAAGGAGCCCAAAAGAAAATGAGAGTAAGAGAAGGCTATCCAGTAAATACTACATTACTCCAAGAAGCCCAGTCTAAGGCTAATAAGTTACATAAAATCTTATTATATGAGCAAATTTTCCAAACATAAGAAAGGATTTTAAAATATAATCAGGTGACTGTTATAGAACACTAAACAATTATGATGAAAGTTCTCAATAAATTCACACATATTCACCCTTCCCCAGAATTTTAAAGATAACAGAGAAAAACAAAGTCACATATAAAGATAAACCAATTAAAATCACAGCCAAATCTTCATCATAAACCCTGAAGGCCATAAGGACTTATACTTCAAGACCTAAGAACAAGCAATTTACAACACAGTTTAATTTATCTTGCAAAGGCATCTTTCAAAATAGATGGAGAAATAACATATTTCCACGGAAAAGACGAGCTCAGAAGATATGAGCACTAAACAAGTTCTAGAGAAAATACTCCAGAACATTCTCCATACAAATGGTGAATTGAATCCATCTCAAAACACAGAGGAAACTAGTGAGGTCCATGGATAAGCAGAAACAAAAAACATCAGGAAAAGAAAAACAAATGATACACCAGCAGTAAAAAAGGAAATGATAATAACCAGCACATCTCAGTGATATCTCTCAATGTTAATGATTTCAACTCTCCAAACAAGACACAGACTGGAAGACTGGATCAAAAGACAAAATTCAACCATCTGCTTCATTCAAGAAACTCAATTCCCGAAAGATATTCACAGACTAAAATTGATGGATAGAAAACAATATTTCACACACCTCAATGTTAATACAAGTAAGGGTAGCAATTGTATATCAGACATGATAAACTGCAAATTAAAATTGGTTAGAAGCAATAAAGATTGCTACATACACTTGAACAATTCAACAAGCAGATATACCATTAATAACCATTAAATGCACTAAATACTGGAGCACCTATCTTAAAAAAATAAAAACTGCTAAAATTAAAAGATCAAATAAACATGAACATAGTCATTGTAGATGATTTTGGCCCTTTACTTCTCCAAAGATATAGATCAATTAAATCAAAAACCAGTGAAGAAATCTGAAAAACACCCTTGAACACATGGGCTTAATGGCTGTGTACAGAATACTCCACTATTCCTCATTGGAGTATATATTCTTTTCAGCAGCATGTGTAGTTTTTCCATAATAGAACTCACACTAGTCCACAAATCTGCTTAAGTAAATATGAAAGCATTGCAATCACCCATGCATACTATTTGACCACTGTGCAGAAAAAATGGAAATCAACAGAAGAAATTTTGGAAATGGTCAAAGCTCTTAGAATATTAATATAATCCTAAACAACACAGGAGAAACCAAAGATACAACTTTAAAATTTCTTCAAACTATACTACAAAGCAATAGTGATAAAAATGGCATGGCACTGGAACCAAAACAAACATGTGAATAAATGTAACACAGCTAAGAATGTAGTAACCTCCCAAGACATATTCAACTATTTTATCTTTGATAACAGGGCCATAAAGAAAATTTTGGAGAAAAGTCTATTCAACAAATGATGTTGGGAAAACTGGTTGTTTATAGAGGGATGAAACTGAACCCTTAATTCTCACCATCAATTGAGTTAAAATCAAAGTTGATCAAATATGTACACATTAAAACAGAAATATTAAGCCTTCTGAAAGATAAAATAGGTAAAACATGTGAAGACATTGGTATTGAAAGGAGTTTCTAAACAGAACCTCAATTGTACAAGAAACAACTGCAAGAATATACAAATGGGGTCATGTCAGACTAAAAGCTTCTGTACAGCAAATTAATCAGTCAGCACAGTTAAGAGGTAAACCTACAGAATGGGAAAAACTTTTCAAGATGCTCCCCAGACAGAAGATTTTTCTACACTATAAGAACACCCCAAAATTAGATAACTTAAAATGATAGACCCAGTCAAGAAATGAGCTACAAAACTGAACACATACTTCACAGAGGAAGAAATTCAGATAGTTAAGAACTATATAAAAAAATGTTCAACATTTTTGGCCAGTAGAGAAATGCAGATTAAAGTAATTCTCTGGTTCCATCCTACTCTGGAAAGAGTGGCAATCAAACAACCAAACAATAACAAATACTGTTATGGCTGTGATGCAAAAGGAACTTTCCTGCATTTTTAGTGGGAATGCAAACTAGTACAACCACTGTGGAAATAAGCATGGAGATTTCTCAAATAACTGAAGTTAGAAATTTCATATGGGACTTGGGATATAGCACAGTGACATAAGTGCCTGCCTGTCAAGAGCAAGGAAGGTCAGGAGTTTGATTTCTGGTACTGCAAATAAATAAATAAAGCCATATGACCCAGCTATTCTGCTGCTTGGTATCATCTCCAAAGAGGTTGTCATCACATAACAGCAATACATACATACCAATGTTTATAGCAACACAATAGTTCAGTCCTCTTACATACCCATCAATAGGTGGTTAGATAAAGAAAACGTAGCATTTACATATAATGAAGTGGAATGCTGATTAGCTGTAAAGAGACACATTTAAAACATTTGTAGGAAAATGGATGCATCTGGAAAATATAATGTTGATTGAAATAAACTAGACAGAAGAGATTAGTACCTCATTTGAGTGAGGTAAGTACAAATAAAGACACTGATAAATGATGGGTAGAAAAGGACAACATGATGGATCTCCTGCAATGGGAAAGTTGTCCCAGGGAACAAGTTCAAGGAGAGAGGAGGGGAAGGGGAAATGAGAGGAACAAGGATGTGCCCCGTACAGGAACTCAGTAACTTCAAGTAGTGTAAACACTGTATGCCATAACAAGTACTAAGACAAATAATATGAGTGAGCATGAAAAAGTCGATAAAGGAACTCAAGTATGAGGCAAGAGGGTGAAAGATAGGGAAGAAATTAAAACATAAGTTGTAATATGTACATGTAACCACTCTCCAAGGTGATCATAAACTGCATGAATTGCAAACATATAATAATTAAAAATAAGAATTGGAAATCAATCTGCATTTGTAATTCAGCCACATATAGGATTGGATAGTGTATTTGATTTTTAGAAATATTTTCCCTAGTGTTATGGGAAATAAGCTTACTTATGACAATGTTTGAAATATCCATGTTCCTTAAGAAGACCTTAAGCTCAGGGTCCTAGGCACATTCTTCTTCACACATTTCTGCAGCTTAATCAACCAACTTCCCCATGTCTCTTATTTTCATTATGGCAGAAATTTCTAGGCCACTTATAACTCTTTTTCTCATAATAACTGATTACAGTTATCTCTAGGTGACATTTTTCAAAAAAAAATTCAAAATAGTGATAGAAAAAGATTCACTTAACAAACTAATAGGAATTCAATAATGGTTGCTGCATTATATGATGTTATATTCAAATTAGCTGTTCAGGCTACCTGATACAAACACTCAAGATTCATTTAAAGAAAAAATAAAACATTAACAAAAATGTTGTAAGAAATTCCAAAGAAATAAAATGAAAAAAATTAAACATTAGCTCCTCCTTTCAAAAGACCAGCATAAATCAACAGTACAATTATACAAACTATTCTGCATATATAACTACATGTCTTTTTCCCTTCTTCCATTTGTCCTTTTCCCCATCTCGGTTTTTACTTCCCATTGAACAAATTATTTCACTTTCACAGTATCTCTTGTAACTTTTAGATTTTAATTACTCTTTCATGTTCTCACACTAGAAATTATACAATGTTTGACATGTAGATCTGATTTATTTCCCTTGCCAATGTAGTCTCTAGCTGTATCCATTGATATGCAAAAGCCTCAAATTAATATTTTTATAGGTGAATAATACTCCATTAAGTAAAAAATACCATACATTTTAATCCATTCTTCAGTTGATGGATATTTGGGTTGTTTCCAAGATTTACCTATGACAAATTATGCTGCTATAAACATAGGTGCATATATATCTCTGTGGTATGATGATTTCAGTTCTTTTGGAAAAATACCTAGGAGGGGAATAGCTTGAATGGGGCCTCCAATCCTAACTTTCTGAGGATTTTCCATGCTGATTTCTGTAATGGTTGTACCAGCCTGTGCACCAAACAACAGTGGAGAAGGGTTCCTTTTTCCCCAAAGCCTCTCCAGCATTTGTTATTGGCTGACTTTTTGATGATAGACTTTCTTTATGGCATAAGATTGTATCTTAGTATTGTTCTAATTTGCATCTCTTGCATGTCCAGCAATGTTGAGAGTTTTTTCATATATTTATTTGACATTTGTATCTCTTCATTTGTGAAGCATGTATTCATCTCAAATGCCCATTTCTGCGTTGAGTATGTGAATTTTGGAGACCTATTTTTTAAAATTATTTATATGTGCTAGATAGGAGTCCTTTGTCTAAAGGATAGTCCAGTATAATTTTTCCCAGTTCATGGTTTTTCTTTCTACTCTTTCGTTGAATTAATTTGATGTGTAGAAAATTTTTCAAAAGATGAGATGATAATTGTTGATTCTTTGAAGTATTTCCTGTGCAGCTTGATTTTTGTTCATAAACTCTTTTCTTATCTCTATGTCCTTAAGGTTTCTACCTATTTTCTCTTTCAGAAGATTTATCATTTTAATTTTAATATTTAAATCTTTGATCCATTTTGACTATATTTTTGTGCAAGGTGATAGGCATGAGTTTATTTTAAGCCTTCAGCATGTGGAAAGCCAGTACATACAGCACCACTTATTAAAGAAGCTATATTTCTTCCAGTGAACATGCCTCTTTGTCAAAGATAAGGTGACTGAGTGTGTTTGTATTTGTGTCTACATCTTCTATACTATTCCATTGATCCTCAGGTGTGTTTTGTTGCCAGAGTCATGCTGATTTTATCACAATAGCTTTACTTATTTCCAAAATCTTTAATCATGCAGGATGGAAAATACAGAAGAAGTGGACACTTTCCTAGATATACATGAACTACCAAAGCTGCATCAAGAAGATATAAAAATTTTGAGTAACCCCATATCACCCAATGAAACTGAAAAAAGTAATAAAAAATATACCAACACAGGAAAGCCCAGGTCCTGATCGGTTCACAACTGAATTCTACAAGAAACTTAGGAAGGACCTAATGTCAAGTCTTTTCAAACTTTCAATGAAATTGAAAGAGAAACAATTCTTCCAAATTCATTCAGGGAGGCAAGTATTACTCTAATACCAAAACTAGAGAAGGACCCAAACAAAGAAGAGAACTACAGGCCAATCTCCCTCATGAACATAGATGCAAAAAGCCTCAATAAAATTCCATCAAACAGAATGCAGCAAATCATCAAGAAAATTATACATCAAGACCAAGTAGTATTCATCAGAGGAATGCAGGGATCATTTAATATTTGCAAAACCATAAATGTAATACACTACATCAACAGTGTGGAGAGCTGCGAAGGACCGCGCCTACAAGATGGCGCTGTTTTCCGCCTTCCACCCCCCGTGGGTGAGCGCTCTCTGTGCACAACAACTCCTTATATGGCCAGGGCTGCTGTCATGATTTGCTTCCGCATATGCTGGACCCATGGGTGATCCCCACGTGGCACACTGGGATTGGGCTCGGAAGTATATATTAGCCAAGGGCTGGGGGATTGGAAGAAGAAGAAGCAAGCTGTTAGGGGCCTGAATAAACTGCTGAAGGAAGAGCTGTGTGTTGCGTCTTCCTTGCTGGCAAGGTAGCGTGTGACAAGTGGTGGCCCGTACAGGGACTCCATCTCAAGCCATCAGCTCAGAACCTTCAGCGGTCAGGGGGTGCACCGGTAAGTCCCTGGGTAAGTTGGGGATCTGTGACAAAAGCTGAGTTTAGGGCTCCTATCTGTAGATAAAGTAGGAGCGCCAAGGTTC
>NW_004524616.1:7793883-7795134 GCF_000260255.1 Octodon degus
TCAGACAAAGGTCTGCTCTGTAGAATTTATAAAGAACTAAAAAAACACTAGGGCCCCAAAATTTAAAGACCCAATCCAGAAATGGACATTGGAGATGAACAGACACTTCTCTGAGGATGAAATTAAAGAAGCAAATAAATATATGAAAAATTCTCCACATCATTAGCCATCCACGAAATGTAAATTAGAACAACATTAAGATATCATCTCACCCCAGAAAGAATGGCTATCATAAAGAAGTCAACCAAGAACAAATGTTGGAGAGGCTCTGGGGAAAAAGGAACCCTTCTCCCCTGTTGGGAATGAAGACTGGTGTAATCATTGTGGAAATCAGTGTGGAGATTCCTTAGAACAGTTGGACTGGAAATCCCATTTAAACCAGCTATTCCTCTACTGGCAATTTTCCTGGAGGATCTGAAAACATCATATCATAGTGATATATGTGTGCCTATGTTTATAGCAGCTCAATTTGGGACCCCCAAATCTTGGAAACAACCAAGATGCCCATCACCCGAGGAATGGTTGAGAAAGATGTGGTATTTTTACACAATGGAGTATTATTCAGATGTTAAGAATTATAAACTCAAAGCCTTTATATTGAAGTGGATGTCACTTGAACATATACTCATCAGTGAAATAAACCAGACACACGTGTGTAAATATCATATAGTTTCCATAGCATAAGAACTCAAAAGAAGAAATACAAATAGAAAGATATAATACAAGTAAAAGGAAAGCAGGCTCTCAAGGACTAACTAATCAAGAGAGGGAAAGGAGAAGAGCTAGGAAACATGACAGTGTGAAGCCATACAGTTATTTGTAGAAGATGGGGCAAGGCAATGATCCTGAGAATCTTCAGAAGATTTTTGAATTTAGCCATTAATTGGAAAGATTCTCACCCTGATTAACGATGTATACTGATACCTGTGAGCTAAGCTACTGCACTGCATTTGGTAATCTCTAATAGTAGTTTCATGTTTGGAGTGCCTGTCATTCTGGTCTTCTGCATTTGGGCTGCTTGTCACGACATGCCAGTTGCTGCTGTGATGTCTCTAGGACAGGAGGATGTTCACGAAGAAGGGGGTGGTGAAGGAAAGCAAGAGACACGAAAAGGAATATTGTGGGATTGTCCTGCTTCAAGGTTGTACATGGTGAGATTTTTGGACTTATGTGCAAACATGAGAAGTATATAATTCTTTATGCCTATTTTTAAAATATATTCTAATTTTGAAATGTTTTTTTTATCATATT
>NW_004524616.1:7796060-7802739 GCF_000260255.1 Octodon degus
GAGGTAGCGTGCGACACAACAGAGACAAAAACAAAAATCCCCTCATCATCTCTATAGATGCAGAAAAAGCTTTTGCAAAGTCCAACTTTATTCATATTAAAAAACACTATAAAAAAATCAGAATAGGTAACATTCTGAGCAGTGATTTGCAGCCTCATGCCATGTATGACCACTCTGCCTTCATTGCCTGGAAATACAGTCAGTAATGCCTTTAAGCTGAACTCTATCAGAAGATTCGATATAAAGAACTCAAAACCCCTTTTGGAGAATTCATCCTGAAGACTGAGTAAGTCTGAACCAGTTTTTTTGTATCAAAGTTTATAGCAGTCAAGCTTTAGTCAGAGGAACAAAACCATTAGGAATGTAGACTCCTATGTAGATATAGATGCAACTACAAATGCAGAATTGAGTACAATGTGGCCATATAGAAGGAGAGAAATAAAGACTGAGGTACAGATAAACTTCTCAAAGCCTTGCACATGGACTTCTTGTGAGAAGTCAAGCAAGATTTCAATAGGATGCAGAGGGAGATGCACAAAAGAGAGTTCATGTTGAGTTCCTGTGACTGTTTTCTTTTTTGCAAGTTGATCCTCTTATAGCAATTTTAGATTTATCAAAGGCAAAGAAACTGAGTGGCACTCAGAGAAGTGGGGGACCAAGCTTTATTATGCTAGTAGGCACAGAGGAGTCCAGCACTACAAACTCTGACCCCTAGAAGGGTTATGAGAGTATTATATAGGGTTTGTTGTTGGGAAAAAGCAAGCAAGCTAAATTCAGAAGCAGAACAAAGGCAGTTACTCAAGGGTGACTGGTTTATAGCTCTCTATATCTGGGTGGGCTCAGCCAGTGGGTGAGTGAGCTAATGGATACCGTGAAGCTTCATGCATACTAGGACTGGAAACAGCGGGGTTGTCAGCAGAGATCCTCAACGATGAAAAGCTTCATTTCCTCATTAGTCCATCCTTGTGCTGTTGGGTATACTTTTACTTGGTCCCAACTCGGCAAAGTTTGTTTATTTTCCTACTTTTAATAAAACTTTGCTACCTTTTACACTTGTCTCAACCAAATTCTTTGCTATTGCCAGAAAGAACCAAGGAATCACTTCCAGGAGGAGACTCCAGCACCCAAATATCAAAGTTGTCTACCCAGCCAGGAGAGCAGGTAAGGCCCTTTGGTCATAGTTTTTTGTCCCTAAAGTGCCACGAGGCTGTTTTTCTTCCTTTTTCCTGTCTATCTTCCCCAGGCTGGAGAACTCAGAGGACTTTTCACCTGGCACTAACAGCTGCCTTCCTGGTGTGTCTCTCCATGTTGGAAGGGTGAGGAGAGATCATAGCATCCATGTTTTGTTTTGTTTTCTTGTTTTACCCTTATCCAGTAAGAGACATGTAGGCCTGCCTTAAATTTATTTCCTCTTTCTTTCATTTTCTCATTTATTGTTACCACACTGTTATGAATTAAATAGCCAGAGAGCCTACAATTATGTCCCTTTGAGCATTTCTGTTCTCTATGGTGTTTTCTACTCTTTTCGGAAATAGCTAACTCTCTACTTGCTCAAAACTAACTTCAGGACAGAAACAAGAAGTTCCAACTCCCCACCATGTCAGAGAATTCTGGAGACCAAAGCTTACTTGTAATGGCTGCTAAGTATCAGGCCATGCTCTTAGAAATCCCTGAGGTTTTATGAGTTTGCATAAAAATGCAAACTACTCTTCATCATTTTTCTTTCATTCCCACTGGCCCCAAAGTTATTCACACTTGTACACAAGTGATTCCCTAGACTTACAGAAGCAGACAGGATGTCAGTGACCTGCCCTCCAAGATGCTGAGGAGGCATATATCACTTGGCTTCATCCAAGAATGGTACCAAAAGATGGAATTATGCAGTTCTCACTTCATAATAGGTCACTGAAGCAAAACCTCTTCTCCCAGGGACCCCTGCTAAAAACACAGAGGTAGTATTTCCTACTCAGGCATTGATATTAGGAAAAAGCAAGAACCTATACATCTATGCAGACACCAAATAAGCCTTTCTGGTGTTACATGCCCATTCAGTAATCTGGAGAGTCGGAGCTTAAGAACTGATAAGCAATCAACTTTAAAACAAATCCAGGAAATTCTACAACTCTTAAGAGATAACTGTCTTCTCAAGAAGGTTCCTGTAATTCACTACAGGGGGCCCTAAAGAGACATGTCTAAAGTATCCTTGGAAAATCAAAAGGCTGATAAGGAGGCAAGAAGGGCAGCTACAGCTTCGCAAGACCCCAGCCTTATTCCTGGTTCTGAGGAACCATTCTGGTCCTTTTTCAAGAGATTCAGTGACAAGCTGTAAAAATCCTACATGGGAAATAGCCACTAACATTTTCACAGCACTAAGAAAACGACCAGTACTGAGAATACCTGGGACATGTGATGCTCTTCTTCAGAAAGCACAACTCTAACTTGCTTTGCCTGTAAGCAAGTAGAGGGACTAATTATCCTAATGCACCAAAGCTGTAATGGCACCTATCTTGAGGTTCTTGTTTTTTAATCAGATACATTATATGAATAATCTTTTCTGAGGCTATGGTTCTCAGTCTCTGGATAATTTATCTAATCACTCTCTTTGCCATACTTTGTCCTCCACTGGAAGCAGGGAATTCAGATCTGCTTCTCAGGTTCTCCATCCTCAACATGGTTGTAAGGTTACTTTCTTCATCCCATTGAATAGATAGCTCATCACTTACTCTACACTGTCATCTGTCAGATTTTTTTTTCTCCAACCCAGCCTGTGAGCTATAGCACCCCATGGTACCTGGAGAACAGGATCTCTATTCCCTTCTGGCAGATGTAGAAGAAGCCAGCAACCTTCACTCCATCAGCAACCCATGGAGTATTCTAAGGATATGTGTCTCTCAGGGTGAAATGAGATGAGAGGTTAGGGCACGGCACAGCTGGCTGGTGTAGTTGGTGTGTCCTGTTAATTACAAAGTCCCAGGACACATGGCAGAACAGTTCCCAAATCCCTGCATTTTGACCTCTCACCTGAACTTGAGCAAATTTTAATAAAATAGCTTAGACCTGATGTCAGTCTGAAAAGAGGATGATGTGAAAAGAACAATCCATGTTGTGTTTAGCCACTACATTCTCTCTTGCCTGATGGCCCACCTTCATGCAGGGCACACACCTTTTCTTACTTTTACTTGGACAAGACTCATTTGTAGAGTTTGTTTGTTTTCCTAACTTTAATAAAATTTTTCTGCCATTTGCCCTGATCTTGATCAATGCTTTGCTCCTAACAGAAAGAACCAAGAAGCCACCTGCAGCAGGAGACTCCAGCATCCTAATATTCAGGATGCTAGGTTCTGCAATATCTTTTTTGTGTTTCTCTATCTGTCCAGTATAGTGTAAAGATTTTACAAATGTCTTCCTAATTATCCTTTCAGCTACTCTGGCATAGAGCTGAGTTTGTGGCAGTGATTGTTACCATCAGTACCCTAGAGGGTTTCCATACCTCACAGAATCTATTTCTTCTTAGACATTGGAACCAATTGTTGCTGTGACCTGTTTCTGAACAATTACTGAAAATGTGTATATTTAAAATTATTCTTTCTTTCTAGTATTGTAAGAACAGAAATGACACATCTCTCCTGCTCTCCAGGGTCCCATCTAGATCCTGTGTCCTCATGCTACACATTTAGTGTGAGACATGCTAGTGCTAGTGCATGCTGTAGTTTATTGCAGCCTTCAGTATTTCTTGTAGTATGACACTATTATTTTATAAAATTATATTTTTTGGGGGAGAACTCTGTAATTGTTTGTACATTTTACAAGTGCTTGACTAATTTGCAAGTCAGCAATAAGGATTGCTGACAAATTGCTTGCCCAATGTGCTCTGTGTGAAAGCGTGAGAGAATGTTTTCTCTCCCTGTGACTCTCCTTAGGCCCACTGTACTTCATCGATCACTTTCCTTTGTGGCCCCATAATTTCCTTGATCAGAACTTTTGGCTCCTGCTTTAGGCACCTTTTCCTAATACTCATCCTATGTAATCAGATTCTGAATCATGTCATCAGATACCACCTAGCTTACTCTTATATAGCTGTGGCTACAAGGAGCACATTTCTAGGGCTTATTGTGACAATCTCTGTAATTACAATTCTTGCTGCTGACACACCATGATCTCAGGGGAATTTGTAAACAATAGAAATGCTTTTCTAACAATTTTGGAGGTTAAGAAGTCTACGATAAAGGCACTGGAAAGTTCAGTGTCTAGGGAGGTTCGGAGCTTTGCCTCCAAAGGTGGTGCATTTTTGTTGACAAGAAGGCTCAGGAGCAAAAAAGGGCAAGCAATACTGAACTCACTTTCTCAGTCGTTGATATAAGGATTCTGAATTCTATCTGAGAGGACCAAGATTCAAGACAAAATCACCTGTTGAATTTCCTACCTTTTAATATTATCATGTTGGTGTTTGATATATTTTTATGGTTGTTTTTCTGTTTTGGCTTGTTTTTTGGGGGGATTTTTATTTGTTTTGTTTTACTTTGCTTTAGATTTTTCTTGGTGGGGGTTGTTTTGAGAGACAGTCTCAGGGCAATCATCCTGCTTTAAGCTCTGAGATTATAGAGGGACATCAGGCCCAGTGTGTGATTAGCTTATTTTTTTTAACATTTTATTTATTTATTTATTTATTTATGTTTTAATTATAATTTTCTTCTATTTTGGAGAGGACAAACAACATCAAGAAAAATAAAACCAAAGACAGAAATAGTAACATGTAACAATACATATATTACAGATTTTTTTATTAATTCTATTGAGAAAGAAATAACAATGAGAGTACTGGCCCAGGCCCGGTGAGTGTGTGGGAGAGCTTCCTGCTACCCTGCACCAGCGGGACCTACTACTGGTCCCAGCACAGGTGCATTGTGGGTAAGACCCTCTTCCACCCACTTGGGACGCCCCACCCCACTCTTTAGCACCTCCCCCACCTCGCCAACTGAGTAGGAATTTCTGCCGCGTTCCAGGAACCCCCAGACCCAGTCCTAGCCCAGGCCTAGTGAGTGTGTGGGACAGCTGCCTCTCCCATCTACTCCAACTTGTCATTTCCAGGCTCAGCTCAGGCCTGCCATACAGGCCTAGGTTGAAACCCTGCAGCTGCAATCCCTGCAGAGAGTGTAGAAGATAGACCCACCCAGCTAGCCCAGGAGCAGAAAATCTTTCCAGAGGGGCACAGCACGTTCACCCCCAAGGGCAGAAGCAGGAAGGAGCTGAGCACAGCATCCAGAACCAAGCCAGGCACAGCTGGATAAATGCAAACTTTGTATATCTGAACCTGAACTTCACTAGGAGCTAAGGTTATAACTGCAACAAAGATCTACAACAAAGGTCAGAAGACAGTGCTACACAAAATGAAGAGAAGGAACAAAATGCAATCTCAGAACCCAAGCTCAACTGTAACAAGTGCAGAGAACACTGACACAAAATAAGTTGGGAATCACCCAGCTGAAAGCAATGAATCAAAGGCTTCTGAAATAAAAAAAAAAAAACAGCTGCAGAAAGGTATAGAGGAACTCAGATTGGAAATAAAAATGTAATCCAAGAATTAATAACATCTACACTAAGAATCAAATGCAGAAACATATGGAGGAAACCCAATGCCCACCCAGAATAAGTACAGAGGACACTAGCTCGACTCAAATACGTGAATTAATAGCATCGATAGTAAATAAGCAACACAGAAAGTTATAGAGGAATTCAGAGCGCAATTCTTTTCTGAAATAAAAAGGAATTCTCAGAACTCATAGCACATGAAGTAAAGAAGCAACTACAGAAACATAGGGAGGAAAGCCAATCTAAAAAAAACCACTGCAGTAAAAGAATTTATAACTGCTTCTAAAGAAGACATTGATAAAAAAAAATACAGATAAAAAAATGACGGATTCCTTGAATGAGCAATAGAGGAAAGAAAAGATCGTGTGAAACAGAGTCAAAGAGATATAGAGGAAATTAAAATCTCAAGCACAAGCTTGCAAAACCATTTACGTGACAGTGAAGACAGAGTTTCAGATCTTGAAGATGCTGGTGCAGCTAGTGAAAAGGGAAGAAAGGATCCCTTAAAAACAACGAGGATGCAGGAAAGAATAATCCATCACCTGCAAGATGATATAAAGATGAACAATGTGAGATTAGTAGGCATCAATGAGAAAGAAGGAATCAATATAAATGACATTAAAAAATATGGGCAGAAGTAATAGCAGAAAATATCCCAAATATGAGGAAACAATCTGACATTCAGGTAGTTGAAGAAAACAACATGCCAAGTAACCTCAACCCAATGAAAAACACACCGAGACATAATCATCAAGATCCCAGAAATTCAGCACAACAATAATCTACTAAAAGCAGCTAGAGAAAAGAAGCAGATCACATTCAAAGGGAAACCCATCAGAATTATGGCCTACTTCTCTTCACAAACCAAGAAGGCAAGAAGAGCATGGAGAAGAGTACTTCAAGTCCTCTATAAAAACAAATTCCAGCCCAGACCACTATACCCTACAAAACTCTCTTTCAAGTTTGATGGAGAAGTGAAATACTTCCATGAAAAAGAACAGCTAAAAAATTTCACGATGACAAAGCCAACCTTACACAGGAAACTGAAAGATGTTCTACAGAAGGACCAAAATGATCAGAACTCCATGAA
>NW_004524616.1:7807468-7826768 GCF_000260255.1 Octodon degus
AACGGTGTTTGTAAATAGCATATCATGTCCGCATCTTGTACAGCAATTAAGCACTAGGAAGAATGTATGCAATGTGTTGATTATTGAAACTGTCCTACCAATTTGATTTGAAAAAAAAAAATCTGCTCTTATGCCGTATAAATACTATTTTAATTGCTACTGTAGTTTTGTAGTTTAACTTAAAATTCTGTATTTTACTGCTATTTACTTTGCCCTTGTTACTCAGAATTGTTTTGGCCATTCTAGCCTTCTTCTGGATCCATAAAAGTATTAGAATTGTTTTCCTAATTTTATGCAAAATGCTGTTGATATTTTGATTAAAATTGCATTAAATTCAAAAAAAATTTTAAAAGTATGAGAAAAAAGTAGAGTAGCCAATAAGGAAAATATGTATGAAAATTAACAACAACCACCCAAAAAGAAGAAATAGCAATGAGACAGTTTTAAAACTGATTGGTAGGACAGTTACAATAGATAATACATTGAATATTGTTGTCTTCCTAGTAGTTATTCATAGTATATGATGCAGACATGATAACCTCTCCAAACACTATTAATGCAAATCTTTCTTCTCATTGAATTAAAGAAAGTATATCTATCCTATTTTGTATATAGAAATACAAATGGTCTTTCTTTTGTATCCCCTTTTTTTGTTTTGTTTTGCCAGAGATGGGTATTCCATTGCCATTTAAATCTTGTACATGCTTGAATTCAGCAAAATAATCCAATATATTCCAGAAGAGCATAATAGTAATGTATTATCCATAGGACTGGCAATGTCAGAAGTTGCTGACTTGAGCCTTTTATAGTTCAGCATATTAATATGACTTTACTTTTCATACCTCATTTTTATATATTTCTGCTGGATGGTTAAGAGCAAGATAAAGCAAGACAATTTAACAAGATATGTGTCTTTTGTATCTGAAAAGTTCAATCAGTTCCCCTCAGAATTTACCCTGAAACCCTGTGCTACAGTTTTTTGATTCTTTCTCAGTGTCAGCCATGTGAATGAGTCATGGCAATTGCTTTACCAATTTGCTCTCTGTGAAACCTGAGAGAATGTTTTCTCTCCTTGTGACTCTCCTTAGGCACACTCTATAGCATAAATTACTTCCTCTGTGGCCCCATAATTTCCTTAATCACAAAATTTGAGAGACAACTGAGTTACAGGATGTTACAGTATAGTTTCTCCTATGTCTTGAGTCCTCAATGACCTTGAAAAGCTAAGGACAGAATGTTGGCTGCCCTTGCAGTCCTTATGTTTCTCTAATTTTTGGTCTGCAAACTTAGGTTGTTAATCCTCCAGAAGAGAAGCTTAATGATATGATTACCCTATAACATAGGCATTTGAGTTTAACCTCACTACGTCTGAATATCAAACATCTTAGACATAACATGAAACAGTTATTTTCCATCAAGTCTTGATATGTTAAACTTTAAATTCCTACAGAATGTGAGGGAGAAAAACCTAAAAAATTAAAAAATATTTTTAAAAAATAGGAATAAATGATTACATATTTTTACACAGAAATTTAGAAATCTAACCATATACAACATTGTAGCAGAACAGTCCTATGACTTTTTTCTCGTCTCTTGTTTTCATTTATTACCTTTTTTCTAAACAAACGTTTACTTGAGAGACAGTATGGCAGTAATTGGTATGATATGACAAGCAATATATATTTAGAACACCAGAATGACAGACATTCCAAGCACGACCCTAATATTACAGATTGCTATCTTCAGTGCAGTTGCTTAGTTCACAGGTATCAGCATATATGGCTAGTTGCAAAAACCAGCTTAAGATTCTCAGGATCCTTGCCTTAACTATCTTGTGCATATAAATGTATAGTTTTGCCCTTGTCATGTTTCCTAGCTTTTCTCTTTACCCTCTCTTCATTGTTTAATCCTTAAGTTTCCACTTTCCTTTTAATTGTGCTATAACTTTCTATTTTTATTACTTGTTTTGAGTTCTTACACTAGGGAGACTGTACAATATTTACTCATGTGGGTCTGCTTTATTTCACTTATGAGTATACCTTCAAGTGGTATCCACTTAAATATAAAGGCTTCAAGCTTATCATTCTTTATAGCTGAGTAATACTCCATTGTATAAAAATATCACATATTTTTCAACCATTCCTCAGATGATGGGCATCTTGGTTGTTTCTAAGACTTGGCTATCACAAATTGTGGTGCTATAAACATAGATGCACATATATCACTATGATATGACATTTTCAGTTCCTCTGGAAAAATTCCCAGTAGGGGGATAGCTTGTTTGAATGGGATTTCCAGTCCTAGTGTTTTTAGGAATCTAACGTTACAGATTTTCAAAACAAGAATAGCTGATTTATAGTGATTGATATACTATCTATTTTAATAGTCAAATCTGTTGTTCAGATTATAATGGTTCAACTGAATTTTTTGCTGTAACTATAGAAAACTATTAGATTCCCTTTTGCTTCTGTTATCTACTCTAAGGAATGTATTTTCACTCTTTACTCAAGGCTGCTTAGTATGGAGTAACTGAGTAACTGTCTGCCTCCCTTCCATAATGTAATTTCTGTAAACATAGTCAGTTGAAGATGTATGCTGTAAAAACAGCTTGTTCAACCAGTCCCCACATGGGCAAGTTGTGCATATTGCTGAACTGTGCAAGACACCTTAGTCCTGTGATTTTTGCTTTAAAAACTCCTTGCTTCCCAGGGGAGGCGCTGATCAGTCTTCTCTTGCATGAGAACTGACTGGCTGCCCTGAGCTCAATAATAAAGGCTCTTAAACTCTTATCTAGCTGATCTGGCTCCCATGACAAGTTTAGTAGATATAATTATGCAAGATGGGACATATTATTGAATATTACCACATGCTTTCAAGAAATCTTAAATTTTTGTTCTTTACTCTCATTTTCTTTTATTACATAATAATCTACTTGGAAGACCCAGAAAACTCCACCAAGGAGTGCCTAGAATTGATAAACAAATTCAATATCATAGCAGCTTTAAAGTCAATACCCAAAAGTCAATAGCATTCCTCTACACAGATTAGAAATACACTGAGAGAGAAATTAGAGAAACAATACCCTTTACAATAACACCTTGAAAAATTAAGTACTTAGAAATTAATCTAGCTAAAGAAGTAAATTACCTATTCAATGAAAATTATAGCACTCTGAAAAAAGAGATCAAAGAGAATTTCAGAAAATTGAAGGATATTCCTTGCTTCTGGATAGGAAGAACCAACATTGTGAAAATGGCCATGACTCCCAAAACTGTCATACAGATTTAATGCAATCCTTGTCAACATACCACCAACATACCTCACAAATCTAGAGAAATCATTCCTAAAATTTATTTGTGATTAGCTTTTAACATGATAATTTTGAAATAAGGACACAATTGGACTGTAATAGCCACTGCATTGACTTTATGTTTTCAGAAGTTCTAGTGAAAATGGAAATACATTTCTTGAGATGAGGGATATTATCTACTAATTAATTATCAACTTTCACAAAAGTCAAAGGAACATTCCTGAGAGATTTGAAGTCAAGAAAGGTAAATTTTGACAACTAGAGTAGATTAAGGGTGGAAATATAATACATAGCATGACTGAAGGGGTTATCTGGTTTGTGAAGGACCACACCACATCCATTGGACATATAAAGGTCCGGGTGGGGTGGAGTAAGGAAATAAGTGCTACAAAAGCAGTAAGGAAAAGGAAAGGCATCTCATTTTGGAGTGTGGGAAATAACTACTAAAAATAAAATAAGTTTACCATATTTGTGTTTATTTTTTCCTTAGAGTCATAAGTGGGTGTCTTTTTTATTGACCTCATTTCAGCTGGCCTAAAGAATTCACAAAGACCATCAGAGGTGGATCAGGTTTTAAGTTCCTCTGAGCTAACTCACTTTTTTTTTTTTAACTGCAATCATTTTTTTTAAGTCACTAAATGTTTATTTGGGGAATTTATCATGTTGTGATGTTTCCCTGTCAGTTAAGGTCGCCTCATTTAAAGCTTTAGATAAGATTTATCTTCAAAGTAGTCCTTCCCAAGAGCCAGCATTTAACCCATAGTTGTCCTGTCAGTCCACAGTGCTTTCATTTGATCCTTCAGATCTCCAGTTGAATAAGGCACAATAATGACAACCACAAAACTGTCCCACCTCCAGGCTTTGGGATCTGATTTTTATTTGGGAATAGGATACTGGGATTGAACCCAGGGCCTTTCCTTGAACTAAGCCCAGCTTATGTTTTCTATTATGAGACAGAGTCTTGCTAGATTGTCAAGTTGCCCCAGCTGGGCGTGAACTTGGGCTCCTTCTGCAAGAGCCTGTGACTGCAGCCAGGATTCATCTCACCCTGTGGGAGTGTGGCATTTTAAAGCAATTGACTTTAGAATCTTTCACACAAAATGAACTATAGAAAGAATATTGGTATTTGGGCAAATGAACTAAAAGGCTATTTCTTAATCACTTCTGATATTGAAAACCCAAGTTTTCTCTTGTTATACATTCCGGTTCACTAATTAGCAAACATGTTATAGATCTTCTCACCACTACATGCCATGTTCACTGGGGTGGGGCAAAACCCCACCTCAGCTAGGTGAGCTAGCAATTCTTTCACACCAGGAGCACCTGACTCTATTTTCAGCAAGGACAGGTATGAAAGGGGCCAGCCAGATAGCTCAACAGATTAAAGCACCTGCTTAGGCAGATACAGGGACCAGGGTTTGATACCCAGCCTGCCATGCCGGCCCTGTACCCAGGGTGCTCTGAGATGGCAAATGAGACTGGGTGTGGTAGTGCACACCTGTAATCCCAGCACTTGAGAGGCTGAAAGCAGGAGAATCTGATCTACATAGTGAGATGCTGTACACTCTGTACTAAATACATTTTTAAAGAAGAAATTTTTAAAAAAGGATAGATATGACACAGACCCTTTGCAAATTAACATTTTGACCTGTTATATTTCTAGGTTATCTTCAGGTCTCACCATCGTAAATAGTATTTCCTGACCAACGATGGCACTACTGTATTTGTAGTTCAACTTTTTTCTTCAAGTGAAGCCTGCTGCATTCTTCTGATATTGTTTTGGGTTTTTTGTTTTGTTTTGTTTTCTTGAGGTGCAGAATGATGTTTTGGGTGGCTGTGAATCATTTACCTGGATAGAGGTTTTCCCATCAGGTAGAAAGGTGTACTGTTTTGTGACTGCTGAAGAACCAAAATTTAATGTCACCTTGGATTCCAGATAAGGCAGGCTCATTTCTCCTTATGAGTAATCATTTTTCATGTTACACCAAAAAATGCAGTCATAAAATATAGCTTTTCCTCCCACATATTTTTGTGCTTTCATCTATACCATCCTTATGTTGCTGAGGCAAACTCCGGCAGCAGAAGAAGTCAGAATAAAGTTGCATTGGCAGGCTCTCAGAGCTTCCACAAAATCCTGCAGAACGTTCTCACATTTGACTCCTTCAGTGTCGTGAGCAACGTGAGACACAATTGCTAATTTTGTTTGTGCGTTTGCTCTGATACCGGAAACCGAAATTACAGCCTCGGGCTTGCCAGGCTTTGTCGCTCATTTTTAAAAGGAAAACTTCCAGCTGGGTCGATGACTCACCTAAGAGCACACCGTGATGACGGGTGAAGGCTGACTTCTGGGATCACGACCTCTAACCTAATCTCCTCGGTGAGTAACTTGTGAAGGGAAAATTTGAGAGGACTGTCTGGTTATGTGCAGATAAGAGCCCAGGAAACTGCCAGAAATCATCACCCTGTACACTGAAATAAACAAAAATTTCATTTTTGCTTTAGTTGTTAAATTTTTTATAACAGAGATCCAGTTTTAGTTATTATCTTAAGCAAAATAGATCTCAAAAGAAAATCGCCCATCTGTTCAACCCCTCACAGAACAAACAGCTCAATCAGGTTCACTCATACAAGCCTGAAAACTTATTCTTTTTTTTTTTTTTTTTCTGACTCAGCCCACCCTGAGAGTGGGGTTAGGGTAGCACATGGTGCCAGGGATCGAACCAGAGTCCCCTGCACCTGCCTAAACTTGCCTAAGCAGGCACTTTAGACTACTGAGCTATCTCGCCAGCCCCTCTTTTATTTGTCAATGCTTGCTAACTTTTACCAGTTATTTCCAGTCTAATTCAAATATTAGCTCTTCCCTGAAACTTATAGTTTAACTCATGCTGATTTACTTGGTTTATCAGATGTTTTTCTAATTTTTATTGGCTGTTTTAGAATACACCACTTCCTAAGTACCTTCCCAATAAATATAGCAAATGAAAGTAGTTAGTACTGAAAAGAGAAATCAGATGTTAAATTGAATCAAGAAGATTCGTTTGTTAACGTATTTAATTAAAGACATGTTCTGAACCTCTATAATGTACTAGGATAGTACCATACACGAGATATCACATTGAGCATAGAGAGTTCCTGCCTCAATCATTATAGGGTGTTAAATATTCATTACACTGAATTCTAAACCTTACTACTGTACATCATTTAACTTGTACTACTCTTTTAATAAATTTTACCTAAAATAGCATATTTTATATATGTAGAGTCATTAAAAGTAACTGCAAGCCCTATTTAAAAAGAAAGAATTGTTCTTTCCTCACTTGGAATATACTAAGGACTTCATTCACTGTACACTCACCTGCATTCCAGTGTTTGTTGATCAAGAGCTGATATTCCAGTATGACAAGGATTATAGGCTCTGGCGAAGAGACGTAGGGCAAATCATCTGATTGATGTTAGGAGTAGCATCTTTTGGCAAATCACAGAGCACTGTTGCCAGGGGAGCAGATGGCAATGGGTGCCAGCTGTTGAGCTTTTCATGAATTTTGATGCCAGAGAGGACAGTAATTAAGGTTTCCATTGTGAAGTTATACTAACTGAGCTAGATTCCAAGCCCAAGGATTTAAAGTCTGTAATTCTTCTGTACCATAATTATGCTAGGAACTCATATATTAAATAGAATTAAATATATAGAGAAATATGTAGATATATGAAATCTATTATTTGGTATTAATCAATGACATAGTTTGAAGCCCACCAGCTTGGAATGGAGGATAATGTAGAATCTAGTCTGAGCCAAAGGTCGTGGAACAAAGACCAGTAAAATAAGGTTGTAGAACAATTTTCTTTCTTTCACTCTTTTGGTGTTAATGCCTGCCATCTAACAGTGAAAGGAAGCAGACTTTCATCTTCCTCATTATGAATATCTGAAGGATTAGCAAACCGATTTCTTCCGTGACTTGCACTCCTTTCAGGGGAGGGAAAAAGAGGTCCAGAGTTCAAATTTGAATTTAAAATCTGAATTAGTAAGCCTTATAAATGACTGAGTGGGTTAAATTTAATCCCAATGTTATCTACCTAGGGACAGGTCAGGAGTTCTTTTTCTTGGTGCTGAACCTGATGACAAGTACATAAATTTGGCATCAGGAGCATTACTCTTGTGTCCTAGAAAGCAGGACAGAGGCAATATGTGGCTATTGTCCTCAATCCTAGCTCACATACAAATCTTCCAAGGAATCATATGGCATTAACTGTCATGCTAAGGTTTACTTAGTATTTTTTGAAAAACAAAGCACATTTGCCATATTTCATTTAAAATGAGTAGAAATTCCAGCTAAACTTTCTAAAGATAAAGTACATACTTCACAATGGTCAGTTTTTAAACACTGTCTAGGTAAAATTGCTCATGAAATTTAATGTACTTCAGGAAAGTGAAAAGGAAGGTAAAAGAGGGAGAGTAAAGAGATAATTTCCATCTCTCCACTCTACAGGCACGTACCACCAAGCAGATCACGCATTCATTGGAGCCGAGAGTAATCATCGTAAATTTTGCCACAACGAAGCAGACCACAGTGGGCACCCCAGCTTTGATTCTTAGGTTTGAAAGTTTTGGGCCAGTGAGACAGTTCAGCGGACTAAGGGCTTGTGTAGGCAATCATAGGGAGTGGTTTGATCGCTGTGCCTCCCCTTCCTGGGGTGCGCTGAGCTGGACATCCAGACTGGACATCGTGGCACATGCCTATAATCCCAGTGCTGGGGAGGCTAAAAACAGGAGGGTCGCTTTGAGTCCAAGCTGCATAGTGAGACTCTGTACCAAATGCATTTAAAGAAGGAAGGAAGGAAAAAAGGAAGAAAGAAAGAAAGAAAGAAAGAAAGAAAGAAAGAAAGAAAGAAAGAAAGAAAGTTTTTTTAGTTTTCTCAAGATCTTTTCTCAAAAACAAGAGAAAAAGAATCATCCAGGGATCTTGCTAAACATGAAAATTTTGACTCAGCTGTCCTGGAATTCTGCATATTTTAACAAGCATGAACCATGATTTGAGCAAAGACATCACATCAGAGAGGGCTTGGTTAATGAGTTCTATGTACCCAGTTTGAACTTCCTGGATCTAAAGCTTTCTCACTATGGGACCCCAATTACTGTCACTTTCCAGTACTGCAGCACACTGAACAGCCTGCAGGATCCCCTCTCCTCCTCTAGGGTTAATCAGCACAATTAGTCACAGCTCTTCTTTAAAAAATTCTCCACTCATCTGTCGGAATTTCTGTATTTTGACACAACAGTTATTCGCTCAAGTACTGTGGGCAATGGTTGGCACCTGGTGCATATCTGCCATCTGCTGGTGAGAGGTAATTCCAAGATACCTGTAAATTAAACATGGTCCCTTCTGCTTTTTTATTTTGATTGACTGATTTCACAGTTAAGACAATGTTTAGGAAAGGTCTCTTTTAAGGTATAGTGTACAACGATGAGAGCGGTACATGCACACACAATGCTTTTATTTGAGGGCTTCTCCAGGAAGCTTCTGATGCTGATTTGGACATGCAGAGTAGAGGAGGTTGGCCTTTCCTCTGAATAGGTTGATGCCAGCTCCTCTCAGGATCCTGACTGAACTCAATAGGAGCCAAATTTCTTGGGACTGGTATCTAATTGGGGATTGTCTAAGTAGCGAAGGTTGGACACAGCAGATGCTATGCTCTGGAGCACTGTGATAAGCAGAAAAAATTCCATCAACATCATTTATTAAGAAAAATAATAATTTAAAAATGAATATTCTTAATCTTGGGGTCTACAAGTTACCTTCCTCTTTCCACAGAAGCCATATGAACATAAACTAACAAAATAACCTAGCCTTCAATTTTTGGTGTCTATGATGAAATACACTCACTCAGGCGAGATGGAGATGAGAGGGGAAATACCTGTTTTCAACAGCTGATGTGTGTCTAGTCCTCATTATAGCCAGGAGGAAGGTAAAATTAGAGTGGAAAGACAACCAGAAGGGTTAGTGATGAAGAACCTTTGAGACCATGTGCCCCAAGAGGAACTCCAAGCCCACATAACTATTTCAAAGTGTCTACACTGTAGTTGAACTCAAACAGTGAGATTTTCCTTTAGAAAAACAAAACATGCACCTGGCTTGTTCAACAGATAGGGAGGCCCTGTTTGCCACAGGCTTGCCAGCACTGGTTTAGAAGAAAGAGGTTTCAGGGCTGGTGAGATAGCTCAGCGGACTAAGTGTCTGCTTATTAGTTGAGAAGCAGAAGGGGTTTGAGATTTTGTACAAGCTGTGACTATATCTGGTGCATTTATCAGTCCCAGGCGGATTGAGCGAAGGCCAGAATGGGAGGGTTGAGCTGCGCAGGTGGAGGTGTGAGGCTGCGGACACACTGCTGTACCTGGACATCCACCAGCAATGATAGAAAAAAAATCCACAATTCATGTCAGAGACAGTAGGAAAAATTTTATTCAAGTGAGGGGTCAGTTACTACAACAATTTTTGTTGTATTTTTAGTAGGGAAATCTTGATCCTAAACATAATAAGGAAATGTGGCAAGCATTGGTGGGTACATTACTAAACAGTAGGGCTTTTTTTTGGTTGGTCTAAGAGGATATTTGTCAAAGGCAGAACAGGATGATATCATTTAGGAAGTAGTCAGGCCCAGGAAGGGAGAGTTTTGCAAAACTAACTAAACAAGAATCTTTTAAAGCTGCAAAAAGCAACTAAGCACACAACCCAAGATCTAGACCCTAGTTAGTCTCACAGAAACTTAAAGCTAGGACAAGGGCAAAGCCTTTGTCAGAAACATATCTGAATGACTTGGACAATGGCTCTAAAATGTATTTAATTGTTAAAGAAAATCAAAATGTTTCTTTTACTGTTTAAATTTCATGACAGAGGTTTGTGAACATATATTAGAAAGCCTTGCAGCAGAAACAGGGATATATTGCACAATGTATTGATTCTAAATATTTTACTCCTGAAATTAATGTATTTTTAGAAAGAAGTTTAGTTAACTACTGATAATTTGTACAGTATTGATTGGTGCAGTTTTAAATCTGCACTGCTTTGTTATTCAAGTAATTCTTTCACTAGCAAGCCCCTTTCCTTAAAACTTAATTCACATGTGAAAAATTTTAATTTTTTTGTCAGCTCAGAAAAATTAGTAAGTTTAATTGGCATAAGAAGAATTCTGGACTTTTCTTAGTCAGGAACTTTAAACCAATAAATACAGTATAAGTAAGATTTGTAAGATTGTTATGGTTTGTGTCTAGGTGTCCCCCCCAAAGCCTCATGCAATCTTGGGACAGCTTCTGGAGTTTGTGATTGATTATTGTGGGTGTGGATACTGCACTTGCCCTGGGCAGGTGATCTGTATTACAATGAAAGGTGGAAAGAGAAGCTAGCTGCTTGAGCTGCTGCTACCCCTCCCTTGTGCTCTTGCTTTTTGCTGCCACCATGAAAGGTTGCTTTCTGCTACGTGCCCCTCTGCCTTGGAGCCAGCTGAGTGTGGACTGAAACCTCCAGTGACTGTGAGCTAAATAAACCTTTCCTTCCTTCATTTTGAGTGCTGGGTATTTGTCCCAGCAACGAGAGAAGAGTAACTAAGACAAAGATTCAACCTTGAATCTTTTTTCCTGGTTGAAGAATTCTAGTCATTGTACTTTCTGTCCTAAGAAAGTGCTTATTTAAGAGATATGCTTTTATTTAATGTTTTTCTTTTGTATGGCAACTGTTTTGTTTTTACTTTTATGTATGTACATATGCATTATTATTTTTTAAAGTGAGTACAAATTAAAATTAAAAGAAAAATGACAAATGATATAGAATTTCACTTAACAAAATAATATGTTTCACAGTATTCATTGTAATACATAGTGTTGTCTTCCAACTAGTTATTCATGTTACCAGATATATTTGGAAGAAGAAAGAAATGTATAGGAAATTAAGAAAAGCACAAACAACTGAAAAAAGGAGACAAAACAAATGAAGCATTATCTGTTCCTTTCCATAGACCAGCAGAAATGCACAGTACAATTGTCCAAACCATCCTGCTTACATAGCTAGATAAATCTCTTTTGCCCACTCCTGCTCCTGTCCTTCTCCTCAACTCAGTAACTGTTTCCTTCTGGATAAATTCATTCCCTTTTCCCAGGATCTATTCTACCTTTTGGATTCCATGTTTCTCTTTCAGGTTCTCATCCAAAGGAGACAATACGATGTTTGCACATTCTGTGCATTTTATTAACACAGACACGCGATCCTGTTTGCACTCTGTATTATCTTTATGCGCTCAGTACGTTTTCTGTTGACTTGTGGCAGAGCAGAAAAACAGAGCTATATGAGATGAGATCGAAAAATGATGCGGAGGTCCGATTGCAGTGGGGGAGATGGGACAACCGAGGCACTTCAGAAAGTCCCACGGACTTCCTAAAGAAAGCGCTACAGTTTCCTCCTGAGTTTTTCCAACAGTCTGTGTAAAGAGGGAAATTTGAACCGTTACATGAGTCACAGCATCCATAAAAAGAAAGCAGAACAACGGCTCTGGCAGAAAGTTTGTTCAGTTTCTGAAGGCGTTCACTTTGGTTGAATATTCCCACCCCGAGCTGTGCCAAAGCTTGGACTAAGTGGATATTTGGCAGGAACCAAAAAGTTATCTTTCCTTTAAAAAGTACAGGCTGTTAGACTTTGTGGATGTGGATGTAGAAGCTTAGAAAGGTTGAGATTTAATCACTTGAATTAGAGTTTTAAAAATTATATCTCATGTATGATTAAACTACTTTTAATTATATGTGATAACTTCAAAACTTGTACTAACTGATGTGTAAAAGAGGAGAAATTTTTAAAAAATAGTCATGTAGAAATGTGGAAATTTAAAAGGTCCTACCAAGCCTGAAGCAAGGATCAATTATTCAATATTGCTAAAACCCTAACCCAGTTCTGGAGGTCACACAGGAACAGGTCCATCCCTAAGAGAACGTGTGGCTTCAGCTTTCTTTAGAATATGGGCGCAGTCGAGTCAGGATTTTCTGTTGAGGTTCCACCTCTCAGTTCAGCTGTCCTTGTGGCGTGCAGCCAGCCACAGCTCTTCCCTGGCTGGTGGGGAGGCAGTGAAATTAGTGACTGCAAAGAGCTGTGACGTTCCCACCCCAGGGCTCCCAAGCGCAGAGGTAGAATGAGGCCAGGAGTGCCCTTTCCCCTTGGTTAAATACTTTTTTGGGTTAAAGGGAGGCACAATAATGTGACCGCCAGAGGGCAGCAATGCACTCTAGATAAATGGAGCAGGCGGGAAACTTTCTTCTGACTTACTCCCTAAATTCTCCGCTAGGTGACAGTAACGTGAACACAGTTGGAAAGGTCATTCGTGGATTATGTGGGAAAAAAAAATTAATCCTTTTACTAAATATGAAACAGTATTTTGAAAAAACACGCACAGTTGGAGTTCTTTTTCTCTAGAATATTTCACATGCTAGTTGATTTACTTCAACACAGTAACCTAATATGCAAAAATAAACAACATTAAAAACACCAATTTTGGTGAGGGATATGGGAAAGAATTTGGGGAAGATTATTATCTGAAAATAAATTAGGGGCCGTGGAGATAGCTCAACAGCCTAAGCGCTTGCCTGGTAAGCATAAGGTCCTGAATTTGGTCCTCAGTATCACAAAATGCATAAATAAAAATCAATAAGTAAACAAATTCGTTAAGAATTTATGAAACACAGATTCTCTTATTCCAATTTAGAATGAACAAGTGAGTCTAAAATAGCCAGTGTTGAAGACAATAACAATTATTATTTATTGCCCAGCTATTTGCCAAGAATTGTATTTAAGTGTTTTAAAAACATTAGTTCATTGAACTTGGATCGGAGACTTCCAAGAAATCCCAGATTTGAGCATAAGCCTATTTAGAGTCATCATTTTTGTATTTTCCATGACCTTTTGCTTTTTCTGTTTGAGCCACTTTAGCAAAAACCCGCAGTAAAGAAGAAATTAGCATTGCATGCTAGGCATGATTTTGAGTGAAACCAGAATTGTATTCTCTGTACGTAGGACTTTCACTCTCACTTAGACACAGTGCTAAGTCAAAGAAGGACAGCAATGCTTCTTGATTCCACAGAAATCCTGAAGGCTAAAACTGAAGATTAGTTTTCGAGCAAGAGCAAGTTGTAAATTCATTCATGCTGAAAAATAAATGCCTGTCAGTATCCTAAATAAGAACAGCAGGGGAGTAGGTAGAGCAGAGAAATCCAACATGCTTGACTGAGAAGCTAAGAGAGACAGGAACAGGTTGGGAGTCCAGGTCCTAACCTGGCTTCATTCTTCCGTGGTCACCTTTGTTTGTTTAGCAAGCCCTGCCTGCACATTGTTCTATCCAGCTGCATGTAACCGAGTGCAGCACAAATGCTTTCGGTGTGTGGCAGGGCCTTGAACATGCATTAGCTCCCTTCGATGTAAATGCCTGGCAGAGTTCTGATGACAGCCATTCGAAGTGATGTTACATAAGCACTCACTGTGTACCTTGGCTTTCCTCAAGGAAACCCACAGTGAAGAAGACCCCAAACCTCTAATTTCTCCTCTAATGTGGAGAGAGTAGAACCTACCATAGAGGAAACAAAACTTAAGAAGTCAGGAACTGCAAAGCAGATTAAGACAGTTTTTTGTCCACAATGATTTTATTGACCAGTAAAACTACATTTTAATACACTTGATTTCAAATGTTTTGAGAGAAATACACAAAATAATAATGCAAAGTCAGGGAACCAAAGCATGGTTGAGTCTAAAGGGAAGAGGAGAAAGACCCTCTTTTGATTTCTGTGCCCCTGTAGTTAGGGTGTGGTGTCTTCTAAAGAAGAGAAAGGAGTGGCTCTGAGGGCCTCAAGGAAGGGGGTCCTAGGAGGTAGGGAAGAGCGGTAGTCCCGTGATCTGTACCCAGAACCCTGCCCCCAGCTATCAGCAGGCAGCAGAAGATGAGCCCGGGAAGCCAGTGATCTGACATAAACCAGCACGAACAACTGCCACCAACCGAGCAATTCAATCCCAGGAGCCTGGCATGGTTCTCATTTCTCTTTCTTACTTAATCATAGCCAGCTCCGCTGCAGAGGTGGTGTTATCCCTTCTGTGAAAATGTCTTGCTTGGGGTCCAATAGTTAAAAAATTGGCATGATATGTATTCAAATCCATTACTTTGGCAGTGTCTCATGCTTTGCTAGGGCCCTCCAGCCAGGCCATGGCTGGTGACATATGCTAGCCTTCATCAGGGAGCACACTAGACAGTGTGCATAAATTATTAGGCACACTTGGATCAAAATGTGAGAGGGGAAAAAACTGTTCAAAGGAAAGGAACAACTGGGATGAGGAAAAGGAGAAAAGAAAGAAGGAAGAAAAAAAATATATATAGGATAGCTTGGATAATTGTACTGCTGATTTCTGGTTGTCTATTGAAAGAAACAGTTAATGCTTAAATTTTATTTATCTCTCCTTTTTAATTTTTTAGAATCTTTTGATCACTCTTACTGGCCTATATCTGATAATCTGAACAACTAATTTGAAGACAAGAGTATGCAATATAAACATATAGAACCATTGTTGAATTCCATTCATTTTGTTTACTGAAATTCTGTATCATTTCTTTTTTTTTTGCTATTTTTATACTCTCTTTAAAAATGAAAAAAAAATTTAAAATTCTACAGCAAGAAAAAACTGTAATTAAACAGATCACTGTGACCTGTCAGTTAATTCTGCTAAAATTGAATCACTAAGGGCATACAAAAGATACTGAGAAAATAAGAACAGAATTGAACAAACTCCCCAAATTTTTCCTTTTGACTTAGCTGGAAAATGATCAGCTCCATCTTTCTCAGTGCCTTAGGTGGAATGGGTGGAGAGGAACTTATCGTATTTTAAAAGCAAGGAGAATATGATTTAGTATTGCGACAAAGCTGCTGATAATCATTGATACTCTTTTTTCCTGTATAGAATTATTTAACCGTGGTTGTATAATAACTTTTCTGTGGTTACGATCCTCAGAATTGCTTCCCAAAGAAAAAAGCATGGGCCCAAATTTGTATACACATTTCAGAGACTGAAGTGGGGCATATCACAAGCAATGCTCACATTCCAAAGAACCACTACATTTAATTGAACACTCAACAGAACATTCATACTACATGAAGACCTATTTTTGCAAACATTTATAAAACACGTTTTAAAAATTGAAGGTGGCTCAGTCTGTGGTAGTCTCTTCAGGTGAACAAAGTGCTGATAGTTACTATGGTAACCAAGATGGTGGCAACAAGGAGTACTATCAAACCCATCCGACATAATTTGGACCGCTTGTCATGCTTCGTCTTCTTTTTCAATAAGGTGTCAAAACCTGGTGTGTACATGTCTCCCAACCAAAATCGTAAGTCATTAGGATTTTCCTGAAAGAGAAGTACATAGAGAATGCTGTATTACACATCAGTAATCAGTGTTACCAACTGAGATTGGAAAACAAGATATTGTCAGACATACTAAAGGTTTGTATTCAAACTGCTCTAGGTGAAACTTTAGTGTCACAGCCCAAGTAGGAGAGGCTCGGCTTCTCAGAATACATGGGTGTGCTGCAGCTGCCCCTGGATGCCAAGAGATCTGTGTAGTTAGCATTCAGGCCTGCAACAGAATTCAACAGGGGGCCTGAAAAACTTCCTTAATAACTTGATCACATTGGAAGGTCAGAAACCCCACAGTGATTCTGTCATCTTTCAGGCAATTCTTACATCTTGTGAATACTGCATGTCAATCAGGTTAGAGAGCTGAAGTAGAATGAAAATTCCTTGCCTTAGATGAACCTTAGAAGTTGATTTTGTCTGCGTGGCAGGTACAAGTGTGCTTAGTGAGTTGTCAAGAAAATCCAGAAGCTGGCATCTAAGCAGCGAGAGTGAGACTGGGTGTCAAGAGTCCCTTCTATGAGTCTCACCTTACGGTCTTCCTCCTAGGGGTTGCAGTGCTTCTGCCATGCTGCAGCTTTGTCACTGTCCAACCTCCCAAAGGGAAGAGCTGATCTAGCCATGACAGCAGCTGTGCTCCATGGCTCATTTTCCTTTCAATGCTAGAGAATTATCTTCATGTCAGTACTCTCTCCTGCAAATGCAATTGTCTATACAAAATAATATAGCTACTCTTCAATCATTTTATGCTATGTTTCAGTGCTACTGCTTCAGTATCTACGTCTGGCATTTGCTAGGTAGAGCAGATATTTGCAGGAAATGCTGAACTGCACTTGTCACAAAGCCATTTCAAGCCTCAGTGTCTCTAATCTGGATGATTACAAGGGCTGAAAGCAAGCTGCCCACCCTCTCTAGTTTCAGTGGATTTAGCGTCAGCTGGAAGTGCGGCCCAGACCTTTCTGTAGTTGTCAGCCTCAAGGGTCACTGAACTAGCATCAGAGTCACTGGTGCACTGTTAGGAGCAGAACACGCATGCATCTAAGGAGCTGTGATGGCTTCGCCAAGGTTACTACACGCCTCCAATGTAGTGGCTGAAGCTTGAACTTCCTCATCTTAGAAATGGTCAAATATTACAATAAAATTTGGATTGGTATGTGCAGAAGGATTTAAAAACCCTCTTCTATCTCACTCTCATCTTTCCAAATCAGGGGCCTACATTTTGCCTACAAGTTTAATGCTTTTGTTGTGCATTAAAAACTTCATAATGCAGATTTCCTTTGTTACACTCTTTTTCCAGCTCGGTTTGGTAATTAAATATAGGATTTTTCTTTTTTGACTTAAAAAAAAATCTGAAGAATTTAGAAAAATAGGAACAGACTGAGGCATCTGGAACATTTATAATTGGTAAATTACATCAAAATTTCAGAAAATATGTTAGGGGATATGTGTACTAATTTTGAGACAAGGACAGAAGTGGTGACAAAGGAATTGAATTAACAAACAATAGAACAAAGTTCCAATAACATTAGAAGTCATGGGCTCCAGAACTTTCTTTATTGCTTCCCTCAGAAGTCAGTGCACCGGCCATAGGCCTGAGGGTTATATGAATAATTATGAACATAGAGGATGAGGTAGGTCTAGAGACAGGTATTAGTTTTATTTTTTATTTTTTTATTTTTTTTGGCGGGACCAGTGATTGAACTCAGGCCCTTGCGCTTGCCAGGGAAGCACTTATTCCACTGAGCCATCTCCCTGGTCCCCAGGTATTAGTTTTAGAAAACAATATATCCATTAAAGCCTGTCTTCCTTAAACATATTGTTCAGCCTAAAAACACTGTTCTTCAATTTCCTTAGTCTAACACTCAAGCTTGGTTTATTAGCTTTTGAAAATTAAACTCATTTTTAACTCAAACATAAAGCCTATGATGTCTAAATGAAGTTAAGCATATCTATCTTCTCAAACATTTGTCATTTCTGTATGCTGAGATCATTCAGAATATTTTCCATAGCTTTGCGAAATATAAGTGTCCAACCATCACCTGTTACCACCCTGCTGCATAATAATACACTGCAGATGATTGCTTCTAATTGCACTTGTCAAGCTTTCACTGTCACCTCTATTCTCAAACAATCGCTTCTCTTTTGGGAGATTTCGTAACTTTCCCTGCCATTACGCTTAAGCTGGGCTTCTAGCAAAACTGGTCTACTGAGTGTTTTCACACTTTCATGCAGTTCTTTCTTTTCTCTTGCTGTTCAAGTCAGGAGAATCTCTACTGTTGCAAACCTTCTAGATCTTTTGGGATTTCACCTATACCTCAAGCTCACTATGACTTAACTTTGTCATGAACACTTACATAATCTCATGTGCTTTCCCTCTTCCAAGTCTTCCCAAAATTTTCTACTGCAATTATAGACATGTTTCTATATTCTATATCTTAGGGATTGAATTCAGGACCTTGTGCTTGCAAGGCAAGCACTTATTCCACTGAACTCTCTCCCTAGCTCCTAGATCAACTTTTTGAAGGCAGAGACATAACGTAGATTTATGCAATTTCATTATCATGTACATAATCAGCAAAGGCAAGAGAAGATGTCCTAGAGATATATCACCAATGTTTGAATATGTGGGATGTAAAGCAATAAAATTTAGTTTCCAAAGACTGTATTCAGAACTCTTGATTTTAAGCTCTTGATATAGAAAATGAAAGAAATAAAAAGAAAAATGGAAGAAAACAAAACAAAACAAAATATATGATAATTGTTTTTTTCAGGAACACCTGTTTTGTAAGCCTCTTGGAAAGCCAAGACAGTAAGCCAAAACCTATTACTCTAGGAAATATTCAAAGTACTAAGAAAAAAAAAACATCAACTATTCTATACTGCAGGATATTTTGAGCATGAGCATTTGAAAAACTGTGTGAAGGATTTAAAGGACATGGTACTGTCCCATTCCAAAGGAAAAGAGTCTTCAGGCGCTGGCAGCGTGCGACTTGGAACAGGCAGGCATTCCAAGACAGAGTGCTTGGAAACAGTGTCAGCATCCCAGGCAGAGGCCGGTAGAGGCAGGCCAAGGCTGATCATGAATCTGGTCCTTTCAGAAAATGAAGTGCCTCCCTCTCTGCTTTTCAGGTATTTCTAAGTCTTTTATGTGTGTATAAGACTTCAGGGGAGGAAAAAGGAAAGAAGAAAAAAAAGAGAAAGAAAAAAAAACTTAGGTTGGGTTTAAGCTGAGTGAATGAGTTCATTGCATACTTTTCCTGTGTTGAAATGTTTTTATTTTGTTTTGTTACTGAGACACAGGAAAATGACCAAAATGTCAATCTGTAATTTTAAGTCACTGGGTAGGCTTGATATAAAATTATCCTCTTAAATATTTTTTTGAACAGTGCCTAAAAGAGCACTTTGCAACTATATATATCATCTGAAAGCAGTCCATAAGTGTTCGTGAACATAAATGTTTACATACTCTGGGAAAACATGAAATCTTGAAAATTAGTTGTGAAAAACCATTTACTTTTCCCAAAATTCTTCATTCTATGTCACATCATTTTGTTTCTTCTACATCA